>NW_019417087.1:402268-539385 GCF_000390285.2 Anoplophora glabripennis
GCTTTGTCGAGACCTCATCACACGTCAACAGAACTTTTCTTTTATTAGATTATACAGGACAGGATGCTCACTTTCTAGTATAATCTCATCGTAACTTAATTGCTCTTGATTTACTTGCTGTTCTTGTTGTTGTAACTGTTGCTCTTGTTGTAGCTGCTGCACCTGTTGTTGCTGGTGTAGCGGATGCTCTTGCTGTTGATGCTGCTGCAAAATATATAAAGAAACAATGCATCATTCAATTATACAATATTTTCACTTATGAAATCTTTCTATTTAAAAATTTCTCTACCGTATTAAGAATCAAAGAAGCTGCTTCCAACTTCCGAATTATTCGACCTTTTGCCATAATATTAACCCACTATTCGGTCAAGTTGTAATATAGAACTGCTGGACATCATTAGATTGAAAATGCAGATCACAAACGTACTGTTTTATTTTAAATCTGTTGACAGTCATTCACTTCACATACTATTACCATATTTAAATTATTTTCGAAACTTTCTATTTACCATTTATAAAAACAAATTGTAATAATTATTGACTTGACTTCTAGTTTTTAGGTTTAGTATACCTCCCCGCTCCCCAATATATCTACTAAACTCAATATAAATAAAATAAAATTGGTTATTTGCTTACTTCACTCGTATTTATGAAGCTACATTCATTTGGGTCATATGGAACACTAGCGCCACCCCAACTTCTGCCATTTCTTGGACAAATTTTGTCAATTTTCCCGTATGAGTTCGTGCTCCTTATCTAGTCTCCATGGTTGGAACAATCGAAACATCTGCGCACTCGCTCGAGTAGTGCACGTAATAGTAACGCTGTGGCCACTGTCATTCGTATCCGAATAATCGAATGATTCTATATAACCACTCGAGATATCTCGAGAGATTTTCATAATCGATATAATCGATAATTTTCATTCGAGTAGTCCCATCACTAATCATGGTTCAATTATCTATCTATGGTTCAATTTCAATTGGTTCATGATTATCGTCATTGTTATCATTGTATTTGTATCAGTACCTTCCGCTTTTCACAGCAATTTCATATGTTTCATAGTTAAAAATCCAATAAAATACCATGTTAATTAAAGAATAGTAAGTACAAGTTTTTCTAAATATGTCTACAAAAAATTATGATTTTTCCATGAGGAACAGAAGTTATTAAACGAAAATTAACCCTACCAAATTTGATGATTTTGGTGTCGAATTTCTACACTGATTGTAGAAACGTTTTTAAATTTATAACGTGGAACTTGAAATACCAAACTGACTGGGAAATTGTAGTATTCAAGATAATTGTAACCTAAGACTGATTTTTCAAATGGCATGAACATATTTCATTGGGATCATTGACGCATTTTAACGAATTTTTCTATTTTTTAGCCGTGTAACGTTGCCCCTAACTGTAGAGGAGGTGAGTTCATCTTTTTATTTATATATTTATGTCACTGGTCACTGGGCCTACTTCTAGTCATCCACTTTAAATAAATTTGATAATACACATTGCTAATATAGGAGTATAATCCCTTATACCTAAAACTGGCTACACAGGGAAATGCATGGTATAACATTCATTAATGTGCTCTAGATTTGTTTACACTCGCAACTGCTTATTTTTGGTTTGATCCACAAAATTCAGGTGTGCAAGTACACCAGGAGCCTCAGCAGTGGCATAAAAAAATGAAAATTAAAGAATAACAATTTATGAATAGCTGTCTATATTTTCATTCACATCTTCGACCTACTGTTCAACGATCTTCTTTCCAGTATCAAGTTGCTCAGCTATTCAGTGTAGCTGAGGCATCCAAGGACAATACCGGTGGTGGAGAAGGCATCGAAGTCCTGAAGAATGAACCGTTCACCAATTACCCGCTATTGGGCGACAAATACAGCAGTGGACAGTATACTTACAAAATATACCACTTGGCGAGCAAAGTGCCGGCCTTCATAAGGCTTCTTGCCCCGAAAGGTAGTCTGGAGTTCCACGAAGAAGCTTGGAATGGTTATCCTTATGCCAGGACCATCATTACGGTGAGTACGTGCCACATTAAAAATATTTCCGAGAGATTAATTACAGGTGTTCGGAATGTTTTTTATTAAAAGAAAAACCAGTAGATAATAGAAACAATTTCTATCTATGTTAGAAGGGGACTTTTTTTACACGATATTCTGCATCACAATTTTGTAGTCTTAATCAAGTAATAATCACAATAAAAAAATTGAATATATCACTGAATAGAGAAAATGTTTTATATTCGCCCGAGTAGTTTTTATTGCAATATAGTCATTAACAGCAGAAATATATAGTAATAGTAGAAAAATTTCCAAATAAATAGTGAATATACATGTCTGTATGTTAACATTTCTGTATTTTTGGTTTTTGATTGTTAAAAATAGAAAAATGTTGTCTGTAGTTTGCCAGAAATTGCTTCTAAAATACGTATTTATTCAAGCGGGCAGTCAGAATGATATAAAACAGAAATATAAATATTTTGTGTTCGTAATGGTGACTGACACATAGCATTAATGTTTTTAACGCATAATAATTTTTTTCTGACAAATAAAGAACTTTATTTAATTTTTTATTAAACACTAAAAAGCTTAAACATGTTTTGATGTATGTAACAGTTTAAATGTGATCATTATTATTCGACGTCAGTTGAAAAAAATATCAGTTTCTACCTGTTATAATCTCTGGGTTTAATAGTTTCGTTTTAGTTTATTCAGTATCATTTAAGTGTGTCTATACCTTGACACTGGTTTTAAAAGGAAATTCATGAATTAACCTTGTGATAAGATAGTTATATATATCATGCCGCAAATGAAATTACAAATGATGTTATTTGTTTTTCAATTTTACAGATACTGAAAATGATGAAGTTGTTTAATATCCATTTTTATTGAAGGCGTAAATTAATTTGCATGGATAGTAATTTTTTAGATAGATAATCCAAACGTACTTAAAAATAAACAAGTTAAAGTTTAGTATTTATTATGTTTTCTTGAGGTTTATTCTACTGAAAAAAATGCTCCCGTTTTTATTTCAAAATAGTCTATTAAATTTTCCTCAAACCCTACAAACCATTTTGTTGGTATTTTCAATCAATTAAATAAAATTATGGGGAGCATGTAGAAGTTATTATGGTTTATGAACTTCTTTTGCTAATATTTTTCATTTTTGATCCTCTATTTGTTACAGTTTCTATCATTTTATCTTGTAGAGGTCATGTTAAATTTTTTTACTGTTTCAGAACCCGCTCTATATGAAAGACAAATTCAAATTAGTAATAGAGACTTTACATGTTGCCGATAGAGGTCACCAAGAAAATGTAAGTAACAATTTCTCTATTTTATGTTTTGTGCAAAGCGTACCATGGTTATGTTACACCTATTGTAAATATCTCTATGTGATTTAAAGGCATGTAACTTGTGGAATATCAGCTATATAACGAGCGTTCAAATAAAAACGTGGTCGAAGTTGGCTCTGACACATTGGACGTAGGGAGTAGCTTATAGCGACCAACTTAACCTCATTTCTCAACGAGCTGTATAGCAGCTGTCAGTTTCAATAACGTTAATGACTATATAACTTTATTTTAAAGAATAATCGTGATAACAATAACAAACAATTAAAGGAGCTGCGGAAAGTGTCCCCCTCCTTGTTATAACAATAAATTAAAGCAGCTGCTGAAAGTGTCCCCCTCCTTGTTCCAAGCACTTTTCACACCTGTTCCTCAAAGAATTAAAGACATTTTCTAAGATGCTCGGGGTATTGTTAATTTCACGAATCTTGTCTATAAGTCGAGCCTGCAGATGGTTTAAATCAGGAATAGGCAGTTCAAAAATAGTGTTTTTAAGGTAAGGCCACAAAAAGAAATCACACGGCGTAATATCACATGACCTCGGTGGAAATTCATGTTCAGCATTGAGACTTATTAGTCGATTTTGGAAAACTTCCCTCAACATATTCATCGTCTCGCCTGCCGTATGTGCCCTTGCGCCATCTTGTTGAAAGTAAAAGTTTGTAATTTCGTTTTCTTCCAGCTGGTTAACAAAAGGAGCGATAATTTCTTCTCTATACCTTTGCGCAGTAAGAGTACCATTAAAAAAAATAGGTCCATAAATCCTCCTTCGATTGAGAGCACACCAAACTCCAATTTTTTGAGCGTGTAGAGGGCCCTCGACAAAAAAGTTATCTGGTTTTTCAGAAGACCACATTCTCATATTCTGTGAGTTTACGTAACCACTTAAATGAAACCAGGCTTCATCAGAAAAAAAGGTGATATTATGAAGTTCACCGTAGTTGTTTAAAAACCATTCACAAAATACAGCCCGTCGCGGAAAATCAACTTCATGAAGTTCTTGCTGACAAGTTAAACGATAGGAGAACAAACGCAAATCTTTTTTTAACACTGTGTGGCAGGTACCGACTGATACTCCCACCATTTGTGATAAAACACGTACAGAAGTTCTTGGCGCATTTTCCATTATTTGTTGGACATTTTCTTTTAATTCTTCAGTCCGCTTTTTAGGTCGGCCGCTTCCTTCTTTTCTTGTTACACTGCCCGTTTCACGAAAAACATTAACACAACGCTGAACTGCACTTTGAAAAATTTTGTACTCAACAACGCCGGGAAATTGATTTTGAAATTCTATGAAACATTCCTCAATAGAATACTTCCATATTCCATCAATCTTGCGTCCATTTCTAAAGTAGGACTCTATGATAAACACTTTTTGTTCTTGAGAAAACACCATTTTAAACGCTTTTTAAAACGAAAATATTAAAATTGATAGCGGCGATATAGCGCTTTGACAGATGATATTTAAGTTCATTTGCTATATGCTACGCCCTACGTCCAAATTTTCAGAACCAACTTGACCACGTTTTTATTTGAACGCTCGTTATTTTTATTTGTATCAAGAGTTTGCATATAGCCGATAGGGGCAAAGAAGATAATATTGGTAATAATTAGACGATACTTTTGCTAATCACACCCTGATACCATAAATTTTAATGAACATTTTTACTAACTAATATCAAATTATTTACTTGTGTACACATAATTTTTTTATGTATATGATGTTGCGTAATCTAAACCTTGACGCAATCTTGTATTCAATTTTTCCACTCAAGATTACTTAGATATTATAGCTAGGCCTGCGCAATTGGCGAAATAACAAACTGATTTTCGATTCGTCAAAAAAGTCGATTCGTATTGATTAATCAAGTTGTATAATTTTTTTTTAATCCTGTGCAATAAATCGTAATGTCGCTTTGAATTCATTTATATTTTTGAATTTGCACAACATTTAATCAAAGAACACTATGATTAATAGAATACCAATAACTTGAAAACGAACATTTGAGTTTTTTCTTATTATTTTGATATGTAGAATCCATTCCTGGAGTTTGGTGCGATTCTCCCAACGCACCCTGTATAATGTTTAGATATTGTGGAAACAAGCGAAAATGTCTATTTTTTAATTTGTAACAACTAAATATTCCTTTTTAAATATTTTTTTGCGTTTGTCTTGTTAAATTGTTGGAAGAATTACTATCATGGAAAACGGTAAAAACTATTTTTTTATATTGTTGTCATTTGATTATTTGGAATGAAATATTTTTTGAAATTAAATGAAAAATACATGCAGGATCGTTTTTTAGGTGCACGAACTACCCGCGGACAAATTAAAGCAGAGGGAGGTGGTATTCATTGACATCGCCAATGATTCGTTAGCGGCGGGCGATTATAAAGAAGAAGAAGATCCCACAAAATTCAAATCTCAGAAGACAGGTCGAGGACCTTTGGTCGGACCCGACTGGCGGGATAAAGTAGAACCTATGATGACATGTTATAAATTAGTTACCGTAGAATTTGAATGGTTTGGTTTACAGGTAAGAAGGTTATCGATACTGCACATTACATTGTTATGAATTTTAGACAGGCATAAAATAAAAATAAAAATAAGTAAATATTATTATTATTGTCAGAACATTGCGATAGTGTTACATAATAATAATATTAATGAAACACAGTGCAATTATTTATACGGGTGTTCTGATACGAATGGGCCATATTTCAAGGATAAGTTCATTAGATGGAAATAAACCGATTTTAGAGTTACACTTATTGTATGGCCCATTTATTTCTGAACACCCTATATACACTCGGACAAAATTACCGAATACTTACAAATTTTTTCAATTTCTTTTTGTAAAAACAAATTTCGATGGATCCAGTCATTTAAACTCTTAGTGTTAAGAAGAATAGTTTATTTTACAAATTATAGGTGAACACCATTAAATTTTTATAAGACGATTGCAAACCCAAAAATCGTAAAATGTTAGAAAAATTAAGGATATTTATTTTAAACTTAAATGGTATTTGGTTGGCAAATACTAGGTTTGTTTTCAATTAAAATAAGTATAGTAACGAGTATATCCTTACTGTTTGCATCTTTCTTGGCAAGTTACTATCGCATTCTATTCTCTTATGCTGCAATCCAAGGTTCTCTTGTACTAGAAATGAGATTAGTCGGGAATTTGTCAATAAAACACAATATATTCAAATAATCATCAAAATTTATTTTGTTTCCTTCAAAATAGGCTCCATTTGAACTTTTTTCGACAAACGACCCAGTCGTCAAAACAGTTTTTAAATGCATATTCCAGTATGAACTATATATCGTTCAACGACTTTTGTTTTATGGTTTCGACTCGAAACATGTTCCAAGAAGTAGTAATTTGACTTTGGGAAAGAGGAAAAAGTTAACAGGGTTTGTATTCGGCGAATACGGTGTCTACTCGATTACATTCGTTGAGTTTTTGGTCAGAAATTCATTCACAATTGCATTATCGTGCTGCAAAATCCAAGAATTGTCCTTCCATAAATTTGGTCTTTTGCGGAGGATACTTTCAAACACGTCATAATGCCCAGATAATATTCTTTGCTGACTGTTTCTCCATTCGGAAGAAATTCTGTGTGGACAACACCACAATAGTAAAAGAAAAGAGTTAAGATGACTGATATTTGATCGACTTTGACATGGTTCTTTTGGTTTCGACTTTGTGAAGAAAATTCAACTCTTTTGGAACCAGCCGTGCTGCGACACGTTTCATACTCAAATTTCAACTAAAATGATGCGAACTGATTTGTGAGATGTGTTTAGTTCATCTGCCAGCTCTCTCAAACTCTCCAATTGTAATAATGGTTTACAAGCACCATTTCCTTCACTTTATCGATGTTTTCTTCAGTTGAAGACATTGAAGGACTACTAAAACATGGTAAATCATCAACCACTTCTCGACCAATGCTTTATATCATTCGTACGATTGAAAACATGATTATGTAGGATGTTTTTGATATACAGTAATTGATCCGATCACTTTCACAAGTTTTGTGAGTTTCTGCCAACTGATACCTCACCAATGCATTATTTATACGCCATCTCCAAAACACACTGTATGAGATCGCAGGCGTACCGTTGCCCTACTCCTCTGTAGACATCACAAATTATTGTTATATACCTTTTATAGCTTTGACCGGGTTGTGGTACAAAGTTTTCAGTCTCTTGAAATATTGTTTTGTCTGTATCCTTCCTTATAGAGAATTACAATTTGTGCCACTTCAATTTTGTTGTAGCATTTAACTGGTGTTTTAAATAGAGGAAAATGCAAAAGCGAATCACTATCGCTTATAACGAATTTTTTTTATGATAAATCTCGCAAGAAACAAAAATTTCTGTTGTTAATCGAACAAAAAGAAGCGAGTATATCTGCCTGTTAGATGAAAAGCAAATATAAATATAAATTTTCAAGTAAAAGTGATAACAAAACATTAAAGCCCCAAATAATGATAAAGTACCACAATCTGTTGCCAATTTTCAAATATTAGTATGAATTTTCAGCGCATTTTTACGCAATGGACTGTTTGCATAAAAAAAACTTGTAGTGTTTTGTTAATGAACGTTAATGCGAACTTAATTGTGGTACTTGGTCAATCTAGGGACTTCACAAAGTATATTTGGTAATTTAGTCCATAAGTTATTTTTTTATTATTTTGTTTCATTTTAGACGAGGGTAGAGAGTTTTATTCAGAAATCTGAAAGGCGGCTCTTCACAAATTTCCATAGGTAAGTAAATTTTTTTGACTTGCTAACGAAAAGGCTAATAGTGTTAAAACTTGTCGGTTTAAGATTGTATTTTGTTCTAATTTCAGGCAAGTTTTCTGTTCGATCGACCGTTGGCATGGCCTTACGATGGACGACATCCGAGTAATAGAGGACAAGACGAAGGAAGAGCTGGAGGCGTTGCGTCAAAAGGGTGAAGTGCGGGGCATGCGGGCAGAATCGGATTAAGTACCCGTTGGAGCGACAACTAGCTAATTTTAATTTATAACAACTTAAAATACAAGAAATTATTACAAGAGCTGTCTGAATCCACAACTTAATCTGGAGGCTTTCACCGATAAACTAACCATGTTCAGTATTTTTAAGTATAAATGGATTTATTTTTAAAGTTTATGGTGCATTTATGCTATATTAAAAAATAAAGTAATTTTATATTTGGCTTTAAGCACAATTTTTTATAGATTTTTCTTCTGGGCAGTTCGGGCTGGTATCGTTAAAAAAAATTAGATGTGTTCTGGATAAAATAAAATTAGTGAAAAGTAATGAAAAGTTTTCTATATTTTTTTAAAAATTGATACCAGTATATTTATGAAAAATTTACATATTCAAAAAGTTACGTCAATAACTATTTTTCGACATAGTTGGCTTCAACCTCAATACTCTTCTTCCATCGCCTCTCAGGCCCATTGTTTCACGGTACTGTGTACCTCATCATCGGTAGAAAACCTTTTTCCACCCATAAACACCAACAGAGAAAAGAAAAGATGAAAATCAGGAGGTGCCAGGTCAGGACTGTAAGCGGGGTGGTTGATGAATGAATCCTAGAGCTGCTTTGTGGCGTTGCATTGAGGTGCAACAAGCATACTCCTTTCGTTAACATTCATGCAGAAGAAATCTGGAGATTTGTGGAAATGCTGCATTAATCTCGACCAAAGTCAAGTCGCTACAAAGCACTTCTTCGATTTTCACCATTGTCACGATTGAAGGACGCACACTCTTTTTGTTCATCATGAACATTTCTTCTGCCAGCTTTATACCCACGATACCACTTGTGCTAGTATGATTCGTCACACCATAACTATAAACAGTTTTGATCTCGTTAAAAATCTGCACTGGTGCCTTTCCCTTTAGAAGAAGAAACTAGATTACACTTCTCACCTCGCAGCTGGCGGGATTCGGAATAGCGGCACCTATTTCAACACGCCACTACAACAACAGTTCTCAACTAACAAATGAGCGTGTATTCTGCTTCCAACTCTAGCTTTGAATGCAGAACATCAGTCTCAGTCCTCTTACTTAACAACAAACCTATTTTATTTTTAGATAGTAATAATACAAATCTATACTTCAAACTTTGTCAAACTGCGTTGCACAAAAAAAAACTTAGGTGACAGATGCTGCCTTGTCAGATACTCTCAAAACAAGAATAAATAGGATTTTCTGTAGTACTAGAAAACACTATTTTAGTTAGAGTTAGAGTTTATTTCCGTTTCAAATTCAGTTGATCACTATCTCGTAAGTGGAGTCATTTTACAGAAATTCCACTTAAATGTATAATTGTTAGTAGTTAATTGTTAGATTTTCAGAACAATCGGTCAATAGAAATAATTTTTAATTGACTTGCGGGGAACAACTACTCTGCGTACTAATGCTCTGCCCAGCATTAAACTGAATCCATGAATTACAATTAATTACACCCAGAGTATTTAGTAAATAAATACAAGTATCATTTATCAGCTGAACTTACCAGACTGCGTCCGATATAACAAAGTGCTACATATGTGAATGGTGGACCTTCAATACAACCAAATTTGAGCGAGACCTGCTATTTCGGAAGTATTATAAAAGCAAGACCTGTGTTGCCATTAGGCGAGACAATTTTTACTTGATTTTGCAGAAAACAACTCCCTTGCCAACATTAAATTATACTGACAATATCTAGTAAAGTAAATAGAGATCGTTCGTTAGCAGAACCACAAAACATACCGGTTTCAAGCTTTGTAGCACTCGTCAGTCTGGCATTAGAAAAATTATACCTATTTATAATTTAAAATTACTTCCAATTTGAAAAATATCCATGTACAACGGGTATTTTACTCGAACAAGTACTGTTTTTCGAACGGCATTAATGGTAAATTAATGGAAGACGATAATCCTGTACAAAAAGATGCTTAAAATTGATTCTGCAACTGCATTTGCAGATGCAGAATGCATTCGCTTTATTGATTTTTTGTTAAATGATCATTATGAATTTTACACGCAATCTGTCCTTGAACTCTCTATTGTGCTCTTTAGGTTTAGGACTAACGCCAAAACATAAATTTGGACTGTTACATGTTTTATGTACTTTGAACTGATTGTAATTTTTAGTTAAAATGGATCTGATTTCATTTATAATTTTATTAAGCTCCTACCAGATGTAATAAAATTATTACATTATGAATAGTGTTCATTTACGTATTGAAATTAGAGAACTTAGAGAAAAACGAAGACGGATTGCAAATTATGCTTCTGTTTAACTTTAAAGTTTAAAACAAATAAAAAGTGTACAGCAAAAATTGTTTTTAATTTTTTTTCCTAGAAAAGATCCGCTTACTTGAACAAAAATGTGCAAAAATGATTATGACTCCTGAACTGACCCCTTCAATAATCTTTTGGTGATGTCTATGTAAAAATATCTTTAATATTAAACCATTTTTGATTCTCTACATCCAAATAAATTATTTTGAAATGAAAATATATATTAAAATGACTGACAATAAATTTCCAATTTTATCAATTATTAATTTTTAAGTATTGAAAAGTATGAATAAAACTTTTATGTAAAATGGTGCACAATGCCAAATTACGTCACTATTTTGCGTCATCTGACATGCGCAATCATCATCCCTTTTGAGAGTAGTGATTCATTAACTGACGGTGTTGTCCAGCAATTTCATATGTTTAGTAGTTAAATATTTAATAAAGTACTATGTTAATTAAAGAATAGTAAGTACAACAAGTTTTTCTATACATATGTAGAATAAATTATAGTTTTATATAGAAATTTAAGTGATGAATAGTGAAATTCTTATTGCACGAAAATTAACCCTCTGCTTCTGCCAAATTTACTGGAATTTGGTGTCAATTTTCTGCACTGGGTCTGGCAAGAATGTTAAAATTTATAATTGAAATTTCAATGTCGAACTAACTTGGAAATTTTAGTATTTAAGTCATTTTTAACATAAGACCTTGATTTTTTAAATGGCATTGAACATATTTCATTGGGGTCTGTATTGACGTATTTTAACCAGAATTTTTCTATTTTTTTAGCCGTGTAACATTGCCCCTAACTGTAGAAGAGGTGAGTTTATCTTTTTATTATATGGATCTATATACAAATACGTATTGCATGGCTTATAATCATCCATAATAAGTAACATTGCACTATAATTTAAAAAAGTAAGTACACACATTTCCCATTAATTAATGGTTTGATAATAAATAAGGCATTAATTGCTTATATACAAGGGACATATTCCTTATAATACCTGTGACCTGTGACCGTTGTAACAGGGTTATATGTCGACATTGAAATTAATTCTAAATAAATCATTTATGTGTTGTATTGTTATTACCTAGATATCACATTATAAATTATTTGAATTATTTGCTGTATATTGTGTCATGCAATAAACATAAATATTTTTAATTTCATTTACTTGTTTATACCAACATTTATAATAGCTGAGTGATCACCTTGACTAAAATGTTACTGCATTGGTTTTGTAACCTATAGGCTCTAAATTATAACTAAGTACCTTTAGCTAATTAGACAAGATATGTGTTTGACAAAAAAAATATTTCAATATTTATTTTAAATATTTTGTGCTTTCTAAGTTTGTCTTGACATACCTAGTCATTTCCTAAATATGTTTTTTTTTACCACTATTAGATTAAATTGTTTAATAGAACATTATTAAATGTTATAAATTGTAAATTTTGAAGTAAATTTATTGTTTTATCATAGATCATATATAAATTAAGTTTATCTTCAATATTGAACCCAAATATGATTTTTTAAAGCTTGAGGATTATCCCCTAATTACATTTTAATGATAAATTTATTTAAAGGTACTTCCAATTTGTCATTTTACTTCAACTTTTTTTTGTTGCTTAAAAGTATACTTTTTTCTTCAATATGTAAAATGTGAATGTGCACATAAATTTTTTTCTTGTTTGGTGAAAATGAGAATTATGGAATTTAATGCAATTTTTAATGAGCACCATTTTATTCGAGTCAAATAGATTATGTCAAGGTTGCACTTGTATTTATGCAGAGTAATTGTTATTAATAGTCGGATGACAGAAAACATACCATTTTAAAAAATACAGCCACTGATTTTATTACAATTATTTTTTTGATAAAGAAAAAGTGTAGGTAATAGCGTATTATCCACCCACGGAAAGGCACTTAAGTTAGGTGTATATGGAATTTTTGTCATTTTGTTGTCTGAAATGTCCAACATTAATTATTAGGTCAAATTATTTTATTTATTTATTGATACATATAAATATTAAATCTAGATACCATGTAATGATACACTCTAATAGCTGTTTTACATTGACAATTTATTCATGAATTAATTCACGAATTTATTGTGGTTTTACACTGCTACAGACTAAGAAGCAAATAAATTTCAAAAATGTCACCTTTCCACTCATAATTGTAGTGATACAACAGCGGTACCGTTCTGACACATATTATATAAATATTAGTTTTTGTAAGTAACAAATCGGTAAAAACAATGGAAAACTAGCACGACGCCACACAATTATTTACATATTTCAATAAAATAACCGCATTACTGATCTGAGGGTGGAAATCTGTTGGGTTAGTACTTCCGAACTTCACGAAGAAATTGACGAAAATTAGAACATGCTCTAATTCGTCAAGAACTTGATGAATAAATTCATGTAGTTATTTGACAGCAGATTTGGTGCATTACACTTGTCCAATTTCTTGATGAGGCGACTTCATGAATTAATTGATCAATAAATTGTCAATGTAAAACAGCTATAATAGGTGTCAAGTTACCTTGGCATCCATTTCATTTGTTTTTGTTTAAAATAAATTTATTCTGAGAGGATTCAAATTGACACTTTATTTCCTAAAATTAGGAACTAAAGCAATATTTTCCTATCCACGAGGTACAAAAAAAAATCTTATTAAGGGATATATAATATTTTGTCAAAAAGAAATATCTTTGATTTTTTTTGTGAACTTTGTAGTGATTCAACAGATGTATCTATTTCGTAATTGTAAAGTCTGATCTTTTCATGATGACCTTAATACTGCATAAGCTATTTATAATACCTAATGATTTCGTAATTTCATGATAATACTAGATTCAATTCACTTAATAGGTATATAAATTTACATCTCTTTATTATCAGTCATTCTTTAATATCTGTTATAACGTGGTGAAAGTGAAATTGGTAAATTATTTCATTGAACTGTTGATATTTATTGATCGACTTCAGAAAAATTGTTTATGTAATCTTATACAAATCGGTTCCAACTTAAAATTTTTTTGTTGTCCGTAATTATTGGTCCAAGAAAAATAACAAGTTCTCTCTTTTCTTTTTATATTCTTTTAATAGTTATTATGTGTTTACATTATAGTCAACAGCAGATCGAATATATTTAGTTTAAACATAAATCTAAAAGTATATTCTAATAAGTTTATTAACATTATTTGCTCATTTATAAATAATGCATTATTGACAAATAAATCTAATACTACTATAAAATTGTTGATAACAGAAATATTTATTAATAATTTAATTACTACAAAATTAGTTCAGAGTTTGCATAATATTTACAAGGTCGTTATTATTAAGTAAACTTCACCTTTTCGGTTGAAACTTTTAATATATTAATATGTGTTAAGTTTATCATATTAGCAATTTAATAAATACATTGTGACTAGTCTATTTCAGAAAATACTAAGTAGTGTTAACTGATTATAATCCATGTTACACAATTTTTTTGTGGGATCAATTTTAAGCTACTTTGATTGAAAGAAAAATGAATCAATATCGACATTGCATCAATCAAATCAGAAATGGGAGCTTAAGGAATTTTTATGGCAGATATTTGCCATGGTTTTATCAAATATGTTATCAGCTGATAAAGAGTTATTCCATATTCTGTTAACTAGAAATTACACAGAAATCCAAGTAGTGTTATCTTTTTGGTTTTTACTGTAACCTAATCTCAATTAGAGGAAACAATGTTCCATGTATTATTAATTGAAATATGAAGTATATTTACATTGTAATTCAACCCTCACACATACTTTGAGGAAAAATTTATGTAAATATAGATGAACACTTTTTAAAAACTGCTCTGTGTTACTTTAGATCGCTTCCTCTTAATCTAAAAAGTTATAGTATTATTTGTTAAGTTACTGTGGTACAAAATTAATCTGAGATAAATTTTAATGTAGTCTGTTGATATGGTATGGAGCTTAGTATGGAGTAATGAATGATTACGGGGAATAATGGTAGTCCCTACTCTCTAATTTAAATAATAAAGATACTTAGTCTTAAAAAAATATGTTATTGATGAAATTGTAAAAAATCGTCAAGTATCTTTTTAGTATAGGAAACGAAAAATGCACTTTATTTTACACCAAAAAAATTTTTTTTCCTGACAAAAACTACTTTTATCAAGCAGAATTGTTCATCAAATGTCAGAACTCTGTATAAAATCCTTTTTTTGTCAACAGCTGTGTTTTTTTCTACATTTGAATACAAGTAGAATTTTTTAACAATGACTTTTTTTTTCATAAAATTGAAAATAGTTTTCTCTCTATTCTACTTCATCTTTTGACACACTGTACGTCTTTAAAGCTATATTTATTTGTACTTATTACCTGCAACATTATTTGTTTATTACTCAAAATTACATGTTTTTTTTATCAGATTGTATATTATATCACATAGGTTTTTGTCATAAAAAGCTTAGCTCTACCAAAATCGATTACCAAAACTGTATAGACTAAGAAAAAAAACCTTTTTGTATATAGGGTGATTCAGTAGCTATCCAAAAAAAATATTTGAATGTGCAGGGACTCTTACAAATACAATTTTGTAAGAAAAAAATCGAAAAGGGCAGTTCAAAAATGATTTAAAAATACACTTGCTCGACACTGGAAGCTGTCCACTGTAAAACCTGATTGAATTATTTTGCTGAAGAGATAAATACTCACATTTTTTTAAAATCTTTCATAGAGATCACCGTCATTGCTTTTTTACAGGATATAACTAAAATTATTGACTAAAGACCAATTTTACATCACAAATTACACAGCCAGGTCAATTTTGCAAACTTCAAAATGTCGGATCCAAGATGGCCGACCAAATTTTCAAAAAATAACAGATTCGCGCCAAATTGAAAAATACATACAACTTTTTTTTTGTGTGGCTGTGTTATCAAAGAAAGCTTGTATGGACATGTGCTCTGAACATTTTTTTGTTTTAAGAGTGTTCATAATGAATGAATAAATAAATAAGAAAAAGTAATGGTTGGTGGAGTCATGTAAATAATATTTAATTTTATTCATGTTATTTTCAATTATTATTAATATCTTCCACATGTTTTTTTCCTTAAATTTTCCTCTGGACTACCCTAAAGTGAAGTGTCTGCGGACATATGTTTATTTTGTTATGTTTTGAAAATTAATGACCAATTTTGATCAAGTATTTTTGTTACAATAAAAATGGAATTGCATAATATAAAGTTCCATTGACAAAAAATGTTTGCAATAAATATATTTTCTTAGATATCAAAAGTAAAATATTACATTAATATGTAGCTACATTAAAATAGGGTTTTCTCGGGTTACCAAAAAAATGTAAATCATATTTTTTTAATTTACTTTATTAAACATTGGAGATGTTAGAGCATAATGAGCTTACATTACTACATTTCATTTTAAAGTAAATTATTGATAAATTCTTATTTATTCGAGCTCAAAACATGTTACACTAAGAATTGTATAGTTCACAAATGATATGAACTTTGACATTATGTGTTTTCATTTATATCTTCATTCTATTCTTCTAAACTCAGACAATCTATCTTCCAGTATCAAGTCGCTCAGCTGTTCAGCGTAGCTGAGGCGTCCAAGGACAACACCGGCGGTGGAGAGGGCATCGAGGTCCTGAAGAATGAACCGTTCACCAACTACCCGCTACTTGGTGGCAAATACAACAGTGGACAGTATACTTACAAAATTTACCACTTGGCGAGCAAAGTGCCGGCCTTCATAAGGCTTCTTGCCCCGAAAGGCAGTCTGGAGATCCACGAGGAGGCTTGGAATGCCTATCCTTACTGCAAGACTGTCCTTACGGTGAGTACTTTAAATGATTTTCATCCAATTGATTAAAAGAGGTATGACTGAAATGCTTGTCGAACTTTAATGACTGATTTGTATATTACTATAGTTCTGTGGAGAGACAGATGTCTTTTGCATACCCAGATTTCTGGCATTGAAGAATATTGTTTGACTTCATTTGATTTTTTTTTGTTTGTTTCAATTAGCTTAATATCTTCAAAATAAAATAAAGATGATGATAATATAGATGTTTCTGCTCATAATTTTTTTTGTGTTGCAATATATTCCAAATTGGACTCGATGACCAAAGGTTTTACAAAACTATGTTCGTCCTGCATGCTAGGATATTTAGGAAATAAATGCTGACGAAAATAACAGTATGACATTTTTTAAATAAATGTAATAGTATTCATAGAATCATATAATTCATGAATAAAATTAAATATTTGTACTGCCTTCCTCAGCTGTTCTCTTGCAGTTTGAAATAAACCATAATTTTTGATAAATCTTGGTCACCTCGAATTTAAAAAGAAAAGCGTTTCAGGACATGTTTATAGCAATTTGTTTTGCTGTTTATTTTGAAAGAATCAAAGGCAACAACTTCTGGCCACATTAGAAGCAACCTTTTTCACACTTTTTATATTTTGCATAATAATTTATTCACATTTTAATGCAGGGAGACTTTTTGAAATACTATGTGAAGCCTGTACAGCTAAGCGTTCATGAAATACGTTTTGTTGTTAGGTTCCAAAGTAAACGCAAACGTTAAAAATGTATATAGAAGGAGCCTGAGTCACCTAGTTAGGTAATTTTCATTGTGTACATGGCATTTGTCCAACTAATAATTTTTCTTAATACGCGTGTACCCTAGTCTCTCTCTTAATGTACATACCTATTTAGTCGCACATACAGATTTAGAACGATATAAAACGGTAGTGGCAATATTTACTTTTCCAAATGGCGTTTACAATTTGATTAGTGACTATTTTACTTAATATTGTATTATATTAGAAAAGAAAAGTTTTTTTTACTTTAAAATTTTATAATACATATACAGGATGTCCCCGTTTGTAAGTGTGCGGGACATTATGGGATTCTCTCCCCCAAAAAAGTATTATCTACAAGGATAAAAGATTTTAAACATAGCTGATTTAGGGTTTACCAAATAACACAACTCTTTGTTATGACGTCTCACTATTTTCAAGAACGAAGAACAGGAACCAAAAATGTGTCGACATTGACATTTTTGAATCCATTTCTTTTTTGTTTACAAAATAACTGATTACAATGCAATGAAATACATGTGTACAGGTTGAACTTGTATAATCCATCATTTTCAGTAATCTTTTTAAGTATTAAATCATTAACTTTTGGCACTATAAATACTAAAAATAATAAATTTAACATTCTACTTATCATTAATATTGTTATTTATAATTTAAGTGGTGCTCAAAATTGTTAGCTTTGAATTTACTTTAATTTTTCTGTATTCTGTGTCGCTGATACGCTCACCTTAACTAAATGTAAAAAGCAAATAAAACCTATGAAAAAAAGAAAAAAGAAAATGAAGTTAGATTTTTTTTTAGTAAATAAGTCCTAAGAACATGCATACCTAGTGCGAAACTATAAGTTCCTCAAAATTGCAAATAGCACTATGATTTTTTCGTTGGTCCGTTTTTGAGAAAGTAGCAGCAATTTTTTTTATCCGAAATAGGATGATTTTTAATGTGTATATTTATTTTCATTGTTTTATATTTTTTCCTTTATTTCTGAATTAGTGACATAATGGGTACTTAATAATTTGCGCTTTTAAAAATTTACACATTTTCTTGAATAATTACCGTTTAATAAGGAATATAAAAATAGTAGGCCAGGATATAGAATGAACACTTGTGTTATTAGATTTTGAATAAATAAAATTGCTACTTAATACAATTTTTTTTTAAATAAAAATGTTCAATTTTTGAGAAAGTTATTCCCAAATATGCGTGTTCTTAGGATTTATTTAATAAAAAATTTTCTTCATTTCTTTTTTACATTATGTACCCTATAAATCATGACACTTTGTATATAATAATTTGACTTTGGCAATCAAGAATATCAATTACTAAATTGTTTAATCATCGAGCAAATTGCTGTTATATTAATCATAATCTATAGTTAATAGTTTTGTCTTAGTTCTAATTATAAACATATCAAAATCCTTGAATTATGCTACATGTTGACAGTGGTTTTTAAAGGAAATTCTTTAGGAGATAACTTTAAGATAAGAAAAATATTGTGTCATATATATATAGAAATATGTATTGCATAAAACTACATATTTGAAACTTGTCGTAAATAAAATCATAAATGCTTGCTTCCTGATTGGCTTATTCATTTATTGACTTATTTTTATTGAATACATTTTTTGATTCGGGAATAATGATAAAATTGTTTTATTGAAGATATTATACGTATTATTAATTTGCGTATCATTTATTACATAATGAACAATAATTTATTCAGATAAATTGCTAGGTAATGATGTAATTTAGTTCAAGTGGACATTTTTCCAAGTTTGGTTTTCTCTGTTATTATTTTATAGAAATAAACAAGTCAAGGTTTAGCATTAAAAAATTATACCATGTCAATATTAAGTTAGCAAAAAATTTTTTGTTTTCTTAAATCCTGCAAATTTGTTTTTCAAAATATTTAATTTTGCAGTAATATTTCCGCCACGGATCCTTATGTTTTCTGTGTCGCTGGTTAGGTCAAAAATACAATTTGACAGCTGCCAAAATGGTGTCATACTGACGAAGCGAAAAGCAATTTAGTTTGTCATTTTGATAGCATTGACAGTTGTCTACAGCCAAGAGGCATTTCGGATGTCAAATTCAGATTCGGCAACGCCAAAAAGCCTTTTACCAACAATATTTTCTAAGATCTCGAATCACTTCATCAATATGACATTTTTTTGGCAGTTGTCAATTTTTAATTTGTATTTTTGATCTATGATTCGAAATCAGCGACCCCAAAAACCTCTGAGTATACAATTTCAGAAGAAAATTCCTCAAACTCTCGTCAAAAATGAATTAAAAAAAACAGTTTTTTCAAATTTGTTTATTTATAACATTATTACAACAATTGATAGAACCTCCTGGGCAATGGAGCGATATTTGTGTACGGGTAGGTAACCCGAAAATTGCAAAAAACTTGGGATTCAAGCGTTAAATTTAGAATAAATGGTCAAAAATTGGGGAAGTTGAGAGGTAACGTAGGTTATCACTATGCCTATAAGAGTTAAGCTTAAGCTATGTTGGAAAATATCTGGCGGAAAGATTATATATATCCTTTTTCAATAAATTAAATCAAACTATGACATTTGTGTGAAAAAATATATTATTTTTTGCATTAAAATATATCATTTTGTCTGCTACTTGTTATGTGAATCGTTCTTTTTCATTTCATCTCACAGAAGTCATGTTAAAATGATTCACCATGAATTTTTCAGAACCCGCTCTATATGAAAGACAAATTCAAATTAGTAATAGAGACTATGCATTCTCCCGATAGAGGCCGCCAAGAAAATGTAAGTAATTATTCTCTCTGTTTTCTTTTTTATGTTCTGGGTAAATCGTACAACGGTAATGGGATTCTATGTTACACCTATTGTAAATATCGCTTCGAAACGACCTCTGTCGTGTGCTTTTAAATGAATTTTACGGAAACGTGTAGAATCCCGGCTATATGAAGGAGAATTTCGTTATTTGTATCGAGAGTATGCACATCGCCGATAGGGGCAAACAGGATAACGTAAGTAATAGATGGCGTTTTTGCTCGCTAGTTTTAGTGATGCACTGAAACCGTGCTCAACCTCTGATAACGTTAGGTTTAACATTACAGGGTGATTTTGATATGTAGTTCGTAAGGTTCTCTGTTCCGATGGACCTTTTTCAGAAATTTCTATTTTTCCCTAAATTAACCGTACTTGAAATTTCGAAAGAATTTTTTTCCTTTTTTTTATTATGAATCTTAGAAAAATAATTGGTTTAAAGTTTAAAAGCTGTAGGAATGTGACATCGCGTTCTTATAGCTACAAAATCCAATCACGGAATAACAAGAAAGTAACGTAGTCAAGTCTGTAAGCCAATTGCGAGTCACTATTTTGAGAGATTAGATACTCAAAAATTTTTGCATGGAATATAAATATTGTTAATATAATTTTAGCAGTTTGTTAATGACAAATTCATCTTTTGGTAGTTCTCTCCATGGGCGTAGCTACAATTTTTGTTTGGGGTGGGCCCAGGGCTGCAAGTTCTATGGAGGCCCCTAAAAAAAAATCTCGCAATCAACCACTTAACCGATATAAAATTTGATTTGATTCTAAAAAAAGTCACGCAGTTGTTGATATGACAAATATGGTAACACATATTAGATCTTTTTTTTTCTGGGGTGGGCACTGGGCTTTGTGGGGTGGGCCGTGCACACCCCTGCCCCCCCCCCTCTAGCTACGCCCATGGTTCTCTCTAACAGTTAATTAAAAATAAAGTTGAGAGGTCTGAAAAAGGTATATTTTTGCAAAATTTTCATTTAGTTACAATTTCTTATGTATCTGAAGTTGAGCAATTTAATTTTGGCACAGTCATCTATTGTCTTATAATTAAATCCTCAGTATTTTAATTATATTTGCAAAGTAAGTAATTTTCATTATAAGTACAATACCTAATACATTTGCTCAGTAATTTAATGAATTTATACACAGTAACGGATTGGATATTTTTATTTCACTTTTAACATTTAACATTTTGTACTTGGCAATATTATATTGAATTATATAAATTTGCAACTTTGCAGCAACTAGGACTTTGCAAAAAATATATGTAAATACTAAGGAAATAATGTGTTGCATTTTAAAATTTAGCACACCGGTTTCTTCAAAATTATGGCACCCCACTAATTTTTGACACGCAAATAGAGAAACCATTTATACTATTACCTGTTTTAATATTTGAAACATAGAAACTTATCCTTAACTACTACCACTCCTGCTTTATAATATTTAGATTAAAGCATGCATTTTTGTATTTATTTAACATTTGGGGGTGTTAGTGTTGCTTGTTTTGTACAGTGATATAGTGATGATGACGAATGAACTGCTGGTAACATCAGAATAAGTTTGCCCAGATTTAGTTGGAAACGTTACAAAAGCCACCAAGAGTTTATCATTAAATAGGTCGAGCCTAATAGCCCGGGAGCCAGCAACCGTTTTGAGTTAGTCATTTAGCAAAAGCTGAAAATTTTTCCTATGCTTCATTTAGTATGACTAGTAAGTGAATCGACCTCCAGCTCACACAATTCCGGGGGGGTATAGCTGCGGTAGCCTACCTCCCACACACGTAAAATAATAATAAAAAAAACTAAAACCACAAAAGCTGAGGCTTTGTTGACATATTGATTATGTTATAATCAAAAGAAAAAAACGCAATCAGCTGACTTTAGAGTGGGGGGTTATGCCTCAGCTTTTCACATAAACAAGTCAAAAATATGCGCTAGGTAAACTAATATCGAAAAAGCTAAAATTTGGTATAGTAATAGTCAACTTAACCAGTTATACGAAAAAAATTGTCTGCTGAAGTTTTTGCGGTGTATAAGTGGTCAGCTGACGAGTTAAAGGTGCAGCACATAGCTATGCGGGCGGACGCATCGCATCTTTAACTATATCAGCTGAGCACTTTTCCCTCATTAAATAAAAAACAGCATTTTTTTCATTTAACTTATTAAGTTATCTATTGTATTACCAAATATCAGATTTTGCGGTAGGAGATATCTATCATTTTTTAATTTTTTCAAGTCTTATTACACCTTCAACTCATTAGCTGAGCACTTATACACCGCAAAAAATTCAGCGGACAATTTTTTTTGTGTAACTGGTTAAGTTAACTATTACTTTACCAAATTTCAGCTTTTACGGTATCAGTTTACCTAGTGCATATTGTTGACTTATTTAGGAAAAGCTGAGGCATAACCCCCCACTCCAGAGTCAGCTGATTGCGTTTTTTCGTTTGTTTATAACATAATCAACATGTCGGCAAAGTCTCAGCTTTTGCGGTAATAGTTTTTTGTTCTTCTTAATGATTATTTTACATGTGTGGCATACTGCCACTTACTTGTGATACCAAATGAAGCATAGGAAAACTTTTCAGCTTTTGCTCTTTTGGTCATCAAAAAAAGGTCGCTGGCTACCGGGCTATAATAAGTAGTACTAGTAGTACTATTTTAGTTTTTTTACAAGTTTGGGGTAGTATTTTTTGTAGTCTTTTACATTTCAGTAGTAGTTCAAAGCACTTATTTCAAGTGTTGTATTAATTTTCTTAATATTATTTTTTATTCTTTTGTAAAAGTCAAGTAGCAAGTTCAAGAAATAATTTCAATGTATTGTGTTGATACACAGGGAGCTAATTGAGTATGAAGNTGTATAGTGATGATGACGAATGAACTGCTGGTAACATCGGAATAAGTTTGCCCAGATTTAATTTTAAACGTTACAAAAGTCGCCAATAGTTTATCATGAAATAGGTCAAGCCTATAGCCCGGGAGCCAGCGACCATTTTGAGTTAGTCATTTAGCAAAAGCTGAAAATTTTTCCTACGCTTCATTTAGTATTACTAGTAAGTGAATCGACCTCCAGCTCACACAGTTCCGGGGGGGTATAGCTGCGGCAGCCTCCCTCCCACACACGTGAAATAATAATAAAAAAAACTAAAACCACAAAAGCTGAGGCTTTGTTGACATATTGATTATGTTATAAACAAAAGAAAAAACGCAATCAGCCTGACTTTAGAGTGGGGGGTTATGCTTTAGCTTTTCACATAAACTAGACAAAAATATGCGCTAGGTAAACTAATACCGAAAAAGCTAGAATTTGGTATAGTAATAGTCAACCAGTTATACGAAAAAAATTGTCCGCTGAAGTTTTTGCGGTATATAAGTGGTCAGCTGACGAGTTAAAGGTGCAGCACATAGCTATGCCTGCGGGCGCATTGCATTTTTAACTTTATCAGCTGAGCACTTTTCCCTCACTAAATAAAAAGCTGAACATTTTTTTCATTTGACTTATTAAGTTAGCTATTGTATTACTAAATTTCAGCTTTTGCGGTAGGAGATATCTATCATTTTTTAATTTTTCAAGTTTTTTTAGTAATTATATAAAAATATACAACTTTTTTCAAATATTTATTTGCATTAAATGTTCTCACGAGTTTTTCAGTTTAAAGAGTTTTAATAAATATTCAAAGTTACGTTAATCAGGGGACCAACATTATGGCTCTAAAAAATCAAGGCTAACATGAGTAGTTTTTAAAATATTTGAAAAAAATAGAAATTTTGGAAATCTGTTTTTAATTTATTTCAGCGTTGTTTGAGGTGATGTTGAAAAAAGAAGAACACTTTTTCATGGTAACTTTTTGCCCTCTACCGAATGGCATAATTAATTTTTATATGTAACTTTCATCTCTCCAGGACCATCATCAACTTCATTTTTGCAAGCTTTCACGACCCCCCAGTACTGTACTGCCTCAGTCCGAACCAGATTCCGACGTTTTGTCTCTAAAAATTCATCTTCAATGTATTCGTTCTAAATTTATCTAATTTAATTTTTTTTTTTAGATTTCTATGTTTCTTGAATTATCCTACCAGTTTACCTAGCACATATTTTTGACTTATTTAGGAAAAGCTGAAGCATAACCATAGCCTTTTTCTTAATGATGATTGTTTTACGTGTGTGGCATGCTGCCGCAATTATACCCCCGGAAGTGCTCACTTACGGATTTACTTACTAATTATCATAGGAAAACTTTTCAGCTTTTGCTCTTTTGGTCATCAAAAAAGTCGCTGGCACCCAGGCTATAATAAGTGGTATTAGTAGTACTATTTTAGTTTCTTTACAAGTTTGTGTAGTCTTTTACATTTCAGTGGTAGTTCAAAGCATTTTTTTCAAGTGTTGTATTAATTTTCTTAATATTATTTTTTATTCTTTTGTAAAAGTCAAGTATCAAGTTCAAGAAATAATTTCAATGTATTGTGTTGATACACAGGGAGCTAATTGAGTATGAAGACAAACTTTAAGGGATGATTCTTTGAGTGAATTCAAGCCAAACAGGTTATATAAGCACATCACTGCAAATCGATAGTTTTTGAGACACAGGATATTGAAATTTAAAAAGAAAATTAAAGATATTTGATATAAAATGACAAAAGTTTGAATTCAGTTAATTTTCACTTTTAGTTAGATAAGTTATTAGCCTATGTTTCATCATTTATATCAAACATCTTCAGATATATTTTAGAAAAGATGCTTTTTTTAATTAATTTTGCAGCGTATTGAAAACTATTTATTTGTGGACCCATGTTTATATAACCTTTTCTAACTAAAATCACTCGCAGAATCTCCTCTTAAAAAAAAGTTAGCAAAGAAAGAGAATTACTGTGGCAAAGAATTACAATCAATAACAACACATTTTTATATTGTCAGCATTTTGTTTTTTTTTTTCAATAAGTTGTATGCTTGCATCATCTAAGAAACTAAGAAACTGTTTCACAAAACAGCACCTTTGCACGTATTTTTGTGTAACTTATGCCAAGGAAACGCCGTGAAATTGAATAAATTCTATACGAGGGTCTTATTTTAGGTTCACGAACTGTCCGCAGACAAATTGAAGCAAAGAGAGGTGGTATTAATTGATATCGCCAATGATAGTGTAGCATCGGGTGATTATAAGGAGGAGGAAGATCCCACTAAATTCAAATCTCAGAAAACGGGACGAGGCCCATTGATCGGACCTGACTGGAAGGACAAAGTGGATCCTGTGATGACGTGTTATAAATTAGTTACCGTAGAATTTAAATGGTTTGGTTTACAGGTAAGTAAATCGTCAATGCAGTGGTTGGTAGTTAATATAATTTTATTTATTTACAATTATTTCTAACAAACTGCACCTAATAAAAAAAGAGCAACAAAATTCTAAAGCTAACTTGTTAACATTATCGATTTGGAACAAGAGAACCTTTTTTTAATGGTCGTTGATTTATTTTTAAAAAAAAACTTTCATGGGTTCAGTTGATTTGAAATAAAAATCGTTCAATAAAAAAAAAGAATTGTGGCAAAACAGTAATTAAAAAGAAATTGATAATGGATTATATGTAACTTTAATTAATTTAAGACTCCAGATAGGTGTCATACCAATTTTTTTTTTAAGAAAAATCGCATCTTTAGTTATTTGCTCGTATTTTGTCTCTTATAGTCAACACCAAAAATTAATCTTATATACATATTTCTGAATCTTTTGGAGATAAATCTGCCTTATCTCAATCCTCATTGAATTTTCAAGTGGTAGAATAGTTTCAAACTTATTAGTTCTCATCAGTATGCCATAGTTGACACGACCGATGAAGGATTTAGATATTTTGATGTATATTTACCATGTTTTGACTGTGAGTGAGATAATTTGCAAAGTATGTCATATCTAAAATATCATTGCTGCTCAGTTCGTACTGGCATTGGATTATCTACTGGCAGAGAGTGACCTACTAATCTGTAGGTACTATGAAAGCATGACTAGTGTCGTATTAAGTGAAGTAAATTTTTTAACTAACGATATTATGCAAAACCACTGCTGAACAACCCGTTCGGCATCATAAGTTTGTTTTTTTTTTGTTATGAACTGATTTTTTTTCATATTTTTTGTATCCCGCCTCTGATAAGATAATGTAACCCCTAATAACTGCCTGCACTATCCATGAGCATGCCTTGTTGTTAAATCTTATCTTTATTCATTCGTATAAATGATTTTGCATAATATAAGAATATTAACAATGAAGACACATAAACACACCATACTAAAAAACCATTACTTCAGGCAGATAGTCAAATTAACGTTGGCCATTTGTTTATTGCCTGCCTAGCTGCCTGTTGTCATATCACATCAGGTGTATTGATATTATGTAGTTTATCTAAACTAGGTCAATATCGTAGAAGTAATTGACACAGATCCAAAAATACTTTCTATTAAAAACTTGAAATCTATTTCTATTCTTCTATTTAAATTTTATCAGATTAGTATTTTTTTAATTAATTTATTTTATATTAAGTACATACATTAAACAGTAAAAATAACACAGGCCGACAAAATTTGACCGTCCCTCTCTCCCAGAATCCACAATTTACTTTTCCAAAGGATTTTGGTGCGCTGAATTCGAATTCGATATCCAAATTTCTCAATTGGCTCTGGTTTTCGAGATATCCTAACCTAAAAGTGCAAAAACCGCGATTTTTTGACATATTGGGGGTTATGTTACATGGAGAGGTAAATTTTTTTTCTAAAACTATTAATTACTCTTTAAAACCTACTTGGATTTATCCCGATATCATTTTTCGTCTTTGTGAAATCGCATACTGAAATTTAGTAGTTTGACTTATTTTTTGATTTTTGAATATACCGACAACACAACACCACAAATCAAAATTCATCGGCACCTGGAAGTAGGGATCATACATGTTTTTGGGGTCGCTGATCACGATCTGAACTCCAAAATATTCTCACGTCAAATTTTGCAATAAACTTAAAAAATATCTCAGCATTCAATATACATATGGCCGATATTTTACGCATCATATCAATCTGGAATACAATTACACGCAAAAGAAGCTAATACGCTCAATCCCGAATTCATAAACTCTAAGCCTAAAAACCCTAAGCCCATAACCCATAAGGTTTTAAGGTGCTGTGTTGTGAGTATATTCAAAAATCGAGAAATAAGTCAACCTACTAAATTTCAACGTGCGATTTCTCAAAGACGAAAAATGATATCGAGATAAATTTAAGTGTGTTTTAAAGAGTAAATATAGTAGTTTAAGACCTTGTTAATGGTTTCAGCAAAAAAATTTAGCTTTCCATGTAACATAACCTTAAATGTGTCAAAATATCGCGATTTTGGTACTTTTAGGTTAGGATATCCAAAACCAAAGCCAATTGAGAAATTTTTATTCAGCGCACCAAAATCGTTTTGGAAAGTATATCTGTGTTGTTGCATTAAAATTTAAACGTTAGTTTTCTTCTTATTACGCGTTTTATTTCAATGCTATGGGGTATGTGGTATGTATCCCGCAGGGTAGTTTCTCACAATATCCTTACTTATAAAGTTTATTTCACATAATGCGACACTTGTCATGCTTTCATAGTACTTACAGATTAGTAGGTCGCTCTCTGCCAGCAAGTAATTCAATAATGACATTTAGTATTTGACATACTTTGTAGACTATATCTCACCCAAACCCAAAATATGCCCTTGACAATACTGACATCTCCACAGAAAAGAAATTATGACTGTTAAATCTATCATACAGCAAATGGTGCTCAGTTTGAACATTTATTTTAATTATTGTCATTACTTAATGTTTTCAAATGTTTTTTGTAACATTACCTTCAATTGAAATGATATGTGTGAGTTTCTATTTAGAAGAAAAAAAAATGATCATAATATTAATGTAAAACAGAATGTTAAAAACAATTTCTGAAAAATAAAAATCAACTTTTCTTGATGTTTTTAACAAAACCAGTTTGATTTTATTTTACACTTTATGTTTCTGTCTTTATAGTTACACACTGTATACTTACTTTTTTTGTTTCAATTTTAGACAAGGATAGAAAGTTTTATTCAAAAATCTGAAAGGCGACTTTTTACAAATTTCCATAGGTAAGTAAACTTTTTTGTTTCTTGCGAGTGAAAAAATAGCATTCGTGAATCTTCAAAAGAATCTGTCCCCGTAATTTTTGAGGAAATTAAGGGAGTGCGTTCTAATTCCAGGCAAGTTTTCTGTTCGATCGACCGCTGGTACGGCCTTACAATGGATGACATCCGGGCGATAGAGGACAAGACGAAGGAGGAGCTCGAGGCGTTACGTCGAAAGGGCGAAGTGAGGGGCATGCGGGCAGATTCGGATTAAGTACCCGTCGGAACAACAACTAGCTAATTTTAATTTATAACAACTTAAAATACACCAAATTATTACGGGAGCTGTCTAAAACTACAACTAAATCTGGCGGGGCCGACCGGAAGGTTAACCAAGCTAGCCTCTCACCCGCGTCGCCGTTAAAACTCAGTATTTTTAAGTATAAATGGATTTTAATTTATTTTTAAAGTTTATATTGCATTTACGAGTCTTATTATATTAAAAAAATAAAGTAATTTTATATTTAACGTAGTTACCACGATTTTTTATAGGTGTTTTTCTCTAGGCAGTTCTGAGCGGCCTGTTATAACTAAAAAAAAAAGTAACGATTAAGTGTTCCGGATATAAATTAAGTTAGGGAAAAATAATGAAAAGGTTTCTTGCATTTTTGCGCATGGTGTATCACTTCAGAATTTTTTATTATATTATGTTAATTTTATTTAAATAAATGTTTATTTTATAACATGTTTTTGTTTATTTAATTAGCCGTTATTTTTTCATTATTTTTCTTCGACGTTTCAACCCATTCCTATTAGTTTCTTAGGTAGACGGAGAATAGTGAAATTACAAGTAAGTTTTCGTTCCTTTTTCGACCATGTTTACGATGTGAAAGGCTAGAATGAGTAAAAAAAATCACCTAAAGAGAATTGTAGGTACTTATTAACTTCATTGAAAAATTCTGCTCAATTTGGGGATATTTTACATTCTTTTGTAACTTAGTACACCTTAGACAGCTGTTAGCGCTTTCTAACTCTAGTCGAAGCCTTTGGTATGAAATTCCGAACGTCTCATGAAATTTTGCATCAAACTAACTTTGGTTACCGCAAGTGAAAAAACATAGAAAATAAAAGGAGCATATGATATAAAATACAGTTTAAACTCGATTATTGGGACTTCCGTGATTCAAATCTCTGTTATCTGGGTCTCTCGATTTTTGGTAGTGATGTAAAGTCGTCAAAGGATAATTCCTATTGTACAGAGGTACAGGGTGCAGAAAAAGTTCTGTCAATTTTTTGAGACATTTCGTTAACAATATATATTGCATAGACAAATGAATCCACATAAACGAATAATAACATCAATTCAATAACAATAAATTAAAACAAAAATACATTTATGCAACTGCTTTTGAAAAGTTCCAACAATGGTCGCATGTCCCAGGCTTGCATCAACGCCGCTTTCAGCTGCTACACTAACGTATCGTTTTTCGGGAACTCTACTCCATGTTGGACCACACCAAGTAATCCATTGGGTTGAGATCTGGCGAGTTTGGTAGCCAAAAGTCCTTGTCCTAAAAGCCGGGAAACGGCCGTTAGCAGACAGTAATCGTTGACTAGGTCAATAAGCTGGGGCCCAGTCTTGCTGGAGCGTGAAGAATCTACCCATGCCGAAGTGCTACATTGCCCATAACTTCAGAGCGTGTCAAAAAACTCGTTCCTGGTACTCGGCCTGCATTGATTTTCATGTTTCTTGGCATGAACACCTCCCAGACCATCACCGAAGCCGGGAAATAATTACAGCCGATGGGTTTTGCAGCGCCAGGCTTCTGCTGACTTTTCTTGAGCAGCTGATGACAATTTTGGCGGTTGTGGAGTGGTTCGATGGAGATCTTGTCATCCGTGAAGGGAACCGTCTCCGGGCGACCACCAGCAAGCGATCCTGTAAGCATGCAGCTTTGGCTTGTTTTTCACAAAGTTGCGAATGCTTTTTTCATCGATAGCTAGCTGTAAGTTTGCGCATCAAACCCTTTGGATTGTGATGAATGTGACAAGGGACATTGTTGATTTTCTTTAACGTTGTCGTAGTGGTTGGATGATCAATTTGAGGACGGTCCTTGCCATCTCCTTGAAACGTTTCATGATCCTGTAAATGGTCCTCTGATCGAAACCAGTTGTGTTCTTCATTTCTTTTTATGCAAGTCCACGACAGTTACATGTTCATTTTCACGACAATTAAAAATAAACAAATGGTGTACTTTCTAGATAAGGGCTGGCAAGCAATTTTAGGTGGAGTCCAGATACTTTTGAAAATTTTTATCAAGGTTGAGAAAAAAAACTCATATTGCTTACTAATTTTTTATTTTAATTTGCACTCCCAAAATAATTTCAATTGTTATCTACAAAAAAATGTGTTTTAAATAATTTGAGTAATTGTACTTTCAAAAAATTGTTGGCGGTCCAGTTTTTTACCTTCCGCGGTCCGCCAGTTGCCGACCGCTGTTCTAGATCATAATTAAACTAGGAATTTTTAAAAAATATCAAAATATAACAATGACAATATCAAAAATTCCTCAAAAACAAAATTGACAGAACTTTTTCCGCTCCATGTACACTCGCAGGAACTGATTAGTTCTAACTACACGAATTATCGGTAAATTACAAAATGGTTCATGTACGACAAGCCAACACATAATTACAAAGAACCACCTGTAAGGACCGATTTTACAGAAGTGTGCTACTATCGTATGCAAAGATATTGAGCCGTCTTTTTGATTGCATGTATCTCAAAAGAAAAAAGCAAAAACTTTATTTTTTTATATCTGTTGTCAATTAGTCACCAAAATTTGAGAATTTTAGGTTGAAGCGTTCTGAAAGATTCCCCGATATACGCCAAAAATATATCTACACGATTTTCTGTTTACTTTAAAATTTGAAGTAATTTTTTGAAAACCGTCAGTTATTTTTTTTTGTGAAATTTTGATATAGGATGTTTATAAGTGGTATTTTTTTTCCATTTTTTGAACAAAGGGTTTGAAAATATCAAAAATGCTTCATCTTGTTCACTCAGTTATGACGATAAGGCAAAACATTTTTCGCAATCTGAACCTTGAAACAAACCCAAAACTATAAAAAGTGTTTAAAAACAATCAACGGGTAATTTATTACAGTGCGTTAAAAGTTAAGATGAACACAGGTATCGTAGCTAATAGCAGGACATGGTGTGGCAAGGAAAACGAGCTTGGAGAAAGGGCCAAAGCAGTTTCACTTTCATTTGATACTAATTTTTAAACCCATTACTCGTTTAATTATTATAGTTGGAAAAGGTTTGGTTAATGTGAAAGTCAAGAATTTTTATTCATAAATTCCTTGAAAAAAATCCTATTGCTTCCCTCCACTTTTTGGTTCCAGTGACTACACTACCAAAATTTCGTTTCTCTTGTAACACACGTTTTACTTACGTTAAGACGGTCCTTTGTTCTTTTTAAAAATTGCGCGATTTTATAAAAACTATTTTTAATCAAATTTATTAACATCTTCCAACAAAGCATTACTGAAAGCATGTCTGATAAGGAATTACATATGCATGAACTGCTGCAGTTTTAACAAACGCCCAAAAAGATTTACAAAATTTAAAAATGCGGTCTTGGCCTGAGCTGGTTTGTCCATTGATTACTGTATTGAGTAACATCGCTCCACCCCGTCCCGCTCATGCAAACAATAGCGGCCTATACAGGGTGTCCGGTAAATAATGGATAACCTTTTAACCATGGATGGGGAACCCTAAGGTCGTCAGAAAATCTACTTTTGTCTTGGTACATAGTCCCTTCATTTCAGTTATTTCGTTTTTTTTTCCGAAATTTCCACCATAGGTTATTGGTCACTACAGCCACAAGAGAACGTATTATCTTTCAGTTAATTTGTGTAATATACTTGAATTGTGTTATTATCAGATGCTTAAAAGAATTTTTAACTAGCAACAGTAGTTCTTGTTTAAAAAATCTTAAACTTAAATTTTACGTTAGCAAGGGAAGATACAAACGAAAACTTCGAAAGGCATTCATAAGAAGGTGCAGAGTCTCCATCAGGGAAGACGGCAAACAATTTGAACATTTACTGTAATTTTTAAATAAAATTAAATAATAACTGAAAGGTAATACATTCTCTTGTGGTCGTAGTGACCAATAAAATAACCTATGATGGAAATTTCGAAAAAAATCCCGAAATAACTGAAAAACTAAGGGGCTTCGTACTAAGACAAATGTCAGTTTTCTGAACGACCTTAGGGTCGAAACGTTTTTTAGTTTTTTTGATGGGTTCGAAGTTTTCAACATATTTTTGCAAATTTTGACACACCCTTTAATTGAAAAAACGTAAAATACATACTGTGTTTTTTGAGAAATGACAATTTAAATTTTAATGTAAACAGAAAATTGGTAGATTTTTTAGTATACACCGAAGAATCTTTTGATCGTTCCAACCAAAAGTTCTCAAATTTTGGTGACTAATTTGCAATAGACAGTATAATTTTTTTTGCTTCGCAGTCACACATTCAAAATAAGGGCTTAATATTTTTGCATCCTATAATATTACGCAGGTCACTTCATTGAAACATTATGGTTATTATTAACATTAGTTTAAACGTTTAAATATTTTGTTCAAATATTACATAGAACAAAGAATATTTATTTTAAATTACATGTTTTTATATCTTTGAATAACAATAGAGAGGTCTTAAATGAAATAAAATATACATTTCCCACCTAATCCTGTTTGTCGAGTTTTTACTATAATTAAAAGGAGTTCGAGCAAAAACTCAAAATCATTAAAATGTAATTTTTTTATACTTTCGAGACCATCGATTAATAGAATTCAGAAAAATTGTGTCATATACAAAGTAACTTAGAGCAGAAAGTGGTATTTGAAGCTCAATTTTAAATTTTCAATGTTGCGAGATGATATAAATCTTCAGCACCATATACTACTTTGTCAGATAATTCCAGTGCTATAAAAACATAGCGCTTTCGTCTAGGGTTAGAAAGTGGATTATTTTAGCCAGAGCGTCATCATTTTTTAATCCAGACGGCACATTACCTTAGAGGACGGGAGCCATTTTGCCGGAATCGAATAATTCCTCTTAAATATTGTATAAATGTTAGCGGTTAGTCTTTAGATTTTGGGAACACTCAGACAATATAAGTAATGTTGTAAGGAAGTTTAAATGTCTCTAGTCATAATTAATTAGTACTTTCCGGAGTTGCGGGCAGCCGCTCAAACATTTCTTAACACAAATGGAGCTGCCGACAACTCTGCGTCAGAATGGCTCCTGGATAATAGTATCGAAGTATTTTGGTGGTGTAAGCACTAGGTTTTGATCAAAGAATATGTGATTTATGATTATTACACACTCCAATTTATTTTGATAATTTAGATGTTTCTCAAACTTACCTCTTGCGACTGTTTGGGAGGTGGTTACCCGTGCTGTAATACATTTTTGCTTCAAAAAAATAATGCTGGGTCGCCTTCTAAGGCCAGTATTTACTGCCAGTGATGAAATGATAGCATATCGGGTGTTGGCAAAGCCGTGAAACAGTTATACAGGAGTACCGGGTGATTTAATTAAACTGCAATTTCGTGTTAAAGTTTAACATTTCCAATCTAGCCGTGTTTCATCTTTAAAGTCAATTTAATAATAGCAAACGAGTAACGATATAAAAGTAATTATTTTTGTATTAAGTTTATGCCTTTCTGTTGGCTTATTTTGTCTTTAAAGTTGTGTAAAATTCTATGCTTTTTGTATGACGTTTTTTTTAAATCACATTGTTTCTTGTCAGTCTCTTAATTGAAAGTTGACCATCGGTTTTCCTGAAGTTTTCTCCTGTCACATTTTAAGTCTTGTCCTTATTTTTGACGAGATTTTTAAAACTCCTTTTTTGAACTCTACGTGTCAATATTTTTCACGTTACAGGAAAACTTCAAGAAAATTTGAAAAAGGGCACCTTTGTTATCTCGTTTTTTATCTTCAATATATACAGTGACAAATTTAAAAATTCCTTATTATTGGGGGATTTTTTGTGTGTAAAGTAGGATAAGTTTAAAGATCCATTCTCTAGTTCTAAAACGTCTGTATGTAACATTGTAAAAATGAGAATTGTACACAAATGTTAATAAAACTTAGCTAGAAATGTTGAATCGATTTTTTTTAATCACTACCTTAAAAGTTTTAATTGAATTTACGCGAAAATCTAAAATACATATTTAGAATCTGCATTGTTTTAAATTTCGCGCTTCAATATACAAATGATTATGCAACACAGTATACAGATTGCTGTATATAAAGTTGTATATCGCATCCTTTTTAGTTGCTTGAGAAATACGGGGGCCTGCTTTCTGCAAGTACTTTTTAACTTTTCACTCCTTACCTTCTTTGCTATTTTCTGTTTTCAAAATTAATATTCAAAAAACAGTTGGTAATCTGCACAGTGGAGATGAATGGCTGAAGCTTCTTAAAATGCATAACATTTGTGTAAAATATATATTTTTTTAGAGATGTGCTGCGGACATGTCAGCTGGACATGTCCATCGGACATGTGAAAAGTGGACATGTCTTGAGGCCACGTTTCAAGATTGAAAAGTTGTATGCGCATGCGCGGAATAATTTGCATTCATAATTCCCGCAAAAAATTTTTGAGGTTGGTACATGTAAAATTAAAGATAAGCAATTTTCTTGTAATTTTCTTGGTAATTGTTTAACTGAAACTGACATTTTAAAAATATTACCTCTTCATGTCAATATTTTATAATTTTTGGCAAACTTAACGATTAGTAAATAGTAATTACTTAGTTGATTCTTAATTTAATATTTAAAACGCATTAACATTAAATAAGTGTATTGGCTGTCCGGGAAAAATTAGAAACCAGTTTATAAAAAAGTCTAAAGGTAGGTAATAAGTAAAATATATCCACACATATTCATTAGAATAAAAGTTGAAAGTAATATTTTGCACTGTGTACCCTCAAGCAGTGACCTGTGAAAACATGACATCACTCATAGGTGCCTTATTCTTATTAGATTCAACGTCAAAAAAATTCTTTTCCCGACATTTCATCGACATGTCCGTAACACACTGTGGTAGTGGTCTATGGTAACACACTTTTCTGGAAAAGTGCCCACCTCAATTTTTTTTATAAAACAGAATTATTCTTCACTTTTCTACATTTGTAAAATGAAGTGAAAGAGTGAAAAGTTGAAAAGTACTTTCAAAAAATAGGCACCAGGGGCCGTTTTCAATTTTGGGACTGGGAATGAATGAGAGGCATGTTTAAATACAGAGAAAATTTTAATTTAGAAATTTTCAAGGGATGATATGATATAAATATTTACAGTAAAAAAAAGAATAAAACAGATCTATGATCCTCCTAAGCATTGTTCTTGGATGTTCTATAATATAAAATATAATAAAAATAAAACAAATCTTCTTGTACCTTATAGATTCATTAATGTATCCAACAAAAAAAGAACATATTTACGTATCTTCGTGTCTGTATCGGTACAGAAAATTCATTTTAATAACAAAAAGTTTCATCAAAATTTTCGTCTACAGCAAAAAAAACTATGCTATATAACTACATGCATTTTATTTATTTAAAAATGTGCATTTATAATACATTTTTGCTAAATTTATGCCTCAAATGTTTTAAGACAAAACTTTACGTATCTGTAATTTTTTTACAATGTCAATACATTGAGTACACTCTGGAAGAAATACAATTTTTTGTATATCGCAAAAATATACATCTTTTTGTGACGTTAAAATATTGCACTTGATTGAAAATTTTCAGTAACCCTATTTCTGTGCTATATTTTATCGTGAAATGGGAGAAAAACAAACGGAAACTATGGCATACTCTCATAAATTCTTTCTATGGGTGGATTTCTTTTTTTAATTACTTAATATTAACGATATGCATTGAAATATTATTCTAATTATTTGGAAATTAAAGCTATATGAAGATTTTCCGGTTATATTGAGATCTAAAAATAAAAACTGAATGTTCCTAATTTTACCTTGTCAATATAGCTATTACAAACAGGTGACTTGGAGGTCTACGCTTACGAATCTGCTTGATTTTGATTAACTTCGTATCACTCAGTATAACAGGAATCAACAAAAATTGTCCGCTTGCAAAAAATATCGTCACTGCAATTTTTTCTCTGAATACAAACTAAATCAGTACTGGCCTAGCTAAAAACTGTTTTTATAACGGATGCCCCTATGGAAAGACTAGACACAACAGAAGTTGACGGAAGAAATTTCGAAATTAAAATTATTCATTTTTATTTGAAAGAACATGAAAAATATACATAATAGTGCTTTTATATACAAAAACTTTGGAAGATTGCTACAAATTAAAAAGTACGAAAAATTACTGCTAAATAACTTAGTCACGTTTAAATAACTTATTCCATTTAAAAAGTCGCTAAACAAACCTCTTAGTACTTAGAATATTGCATTTTTGGCCATTGATCTTATTTAAAAAATTGGAAAGCACAGGTTCTCGTAATATAATAAAAAATAAACAATTATAGTGTATATCACAAAATGTTTAAAACATTTTCTTTGCTTTTTAGCCCCAGATGGGCTAAATATTATATAATATAATAACGGTAACAGTCTTATTTAATAACTACATAAATACAAATTAAAAAAAGAGAACAAATAATGCCAATAAGTCAAAAAGTTAAAAATCGGCAAGAATCGTCGTGTTACAACGTATTCACCCGAGAACCAGTCGAGTCAACACCTTGTATGCATCAACAAAAATGTGTGGTGTGGTGAGGTGACTCAAAGAAGTTGCAATTCCAACGTCCAAATTCCAACTTTTTTGATCGCCTTGTTTCTTTATGATCACAATAATTATTTAATAAATATTTGTTTGTAATAACCTTGGGGGTAATTTTTTCGATTTCGTGATTGCACTTTATTTTATCTTACAACAACTCAGCAACCTCACTTCGGAAGAAGTCCCGGTTCGGGTCGTCCAATAATTTAACACTATTATATTAACAACTAAAACAACACCGGAAGTCACTGGATCTACATCAGAGTCAGTACTCCCACCTCTCTTCCTCGTTTTCCTGTTTAACAACTTTACTCTCACTATCCTCGTTCTTTAACTCACTTTCTTCATTGTTTTCCTCCTGTTCTTCCTCTCCCTTCTCTTCGGTCTTCTCGTGGTGGTCGTTCTCGTTGCTAATCGACGATGAGTCGCTCTGGTCGTCATCAAATCGATCCATAACAGCTTGAGGCTCAACGCGAACAGTCTCTTCCGAATTTCTCCTTGCATAATCGTCTGCTGTCTGCATCACACATACGCCGTTTATTATAACTTCATCTCCGGTGCTAGTCTTCTCTTTTTCCTCTTCCCAGTTTGGATTAACCCACTGGGGTGCCGCAGGTTTTCTTCGCGAAGACCTGCCTTGATTTGTAGGTACCTCCTTGGGTTCAACTTTTACCTCTCCGTGCATACTACCTCCAGACATATTCGAGTCTTCCGATCCTACGTTGCTTTCCACGTCATCCTCATCATCATAATCCCCCGGTTCTCTCTTTAAAGAGGTCATCGACAGGTCCAAACCGCTCATTTGTTCTTTAACGGCGTTGTTTAACGCGGACAAGTCCATGTCACCAGTAGGCAGCAATCCGCGACTGATCAGAGCCGCTAGATTGGTGTTAGCAGCTAGGTACGGAGGATAAGGCAATGGTACCCCACTGAGACCCATTCTTTCCTTGGAAAGCTCCAGCAATCTTTGGTTTAACAGCAATCTGAATTGAACGGGATCAAAAGGCTGTTGGTTGCCTGTTTGGTCCCTTGGTGGTAAGTCTGAAGCCATTCCGTGAGGTACTTGCTGCTTCAGCCTCATCCTGTGGTTGTGAAACCAGTTGGTTATGGTTCTGGAGGATAAACCTAGCTCCCCAGCTAGAAATTCGATGGTTGCCACGTTGGGATATGGGTCTAAAGCGAATGCAAGTCTCAGAGCTTCCTTTTGTTCTTCACTGAAGAGTACACGTTGTTTTTTGGCTGATGGTGGTCCAGGACCCGGAGAATTTGAATGGTAGAACTCTGACGTGTCATTAGAAGACGTGTCGCTGCTATTATCGTGAGCACCGGGGCCAGAGGAACGACGTCTTTTATTAGCTTCACGTCTCTCGTTCTTCAAAGCTTGTAAACGGTCCACGTTGTGTGCGTCGTTGAGCCACAGCTGCATCCTTATGAAAGGTTCACGTCCTTTGATGCTCAGCATGTGCCAAGGTTTTGGTTTTGATAGGAGTTCACTTACTGAGCCTTGAGAAAGTCCCAAAACAGCTTCACCAAATATCTGAAAAAGAAAATTTAGTTACTAGTTATTTCAGATAATACTTCTGCAACATACCTTTTGCCCAATGTTATTGGCAAGCAATGCTTCTTTGATCTTGGTGGTGATGACTTGAGTGTCCAAATCTTGAGTTAGCGCCGCCATTTCGTAGACGCTTGGAGACATGTGTTGATGCATGTTCCTCAAAGATGTGTGTTGTGGTCCTATCGGAGAGTGTGGAATCCCATGAGGACTTTGATTAGATTTTTTTAACAGTTCTGGATTTTGTAGATTGATGGCGTGATGTGGAGGTAATCCTGGAGGAGTAAGAAGCATTGGGGGTGGTGGAGGTTGGGGGTTAGAGCTCTGCGGCGGCCCCAATTGCAATGAGGGCGGCAAGATATTCTGCGATTCTTGCATCTTATTCAGCAATCCAGCTGCTTCAGACAGCATTTTTGTGGTTGGAGGCATTGGTTTACCGATGGAGGTGCATGCTGTAAGATGAGAAAAGACGTTAGGATTTTTCTCTAAGGTAGGAAAGCATATCTTACCTCCTCCATATCCACCAGTTCTCATGAGTTTCTCTGGTGCTATTTTGTACTGGCTTGCCACTAATTTATGTACAGCGTTGTCGTCCTCCAAAAACATTTTCATTCTGATGAAGGGCTCTCTTCCTTTCTGCGTAAGCATATGCCAGGGTTTAGGCCTTGCTAAGAGATCACTGACAGAGCCTTGGGATAAACCCAGCACATTCTCTCCAAAGAGCCTTTGGCTTATCGAGTACTGACTTAATTGTTCCTTAACCTTCTTCACGATATCTTCCGTGTTCAGGTTGTTGTACAGGTCGAACTGTTGTTGAGTGATGGGAGGTAATACTGCTTTCAGGGGTCTGTTGTTCGTGGTGTGATGGGGCTGAGATGGGGGTTGTGATATTAGTGAGTTTGTGATGCTCGCCATTCTTTGTAGTGGTGATGCTGCTGCAGAACCAGAAAAGTCATCTGTGGGAGTTATTGGCGGTAAGATGGAGTTACCTAGAGGACTTGAAGCAGTTGAACCAGTGCTTTGTTGGGAGCCCGGTTCAATCTTAGGTCTTACAAGGCTGAAAGCGGAGCCAGAGTGACGCGACATCGCGTCGTCGTCCTTTTCCTTGTCCTCCATCATTCCGTTCATGAGTTTCATTTTGTCCTTTGGTATAGACAAGTCTTGAACACCCCCGTTGGAGCTTTGGTTCTGCTGTTGATGTTGCTGTTGCTGCTGCTGTTGTTGCTGATGGTGATGTGCCAGTGCTTGTTGTTGGATGGCTAGCAGACTTAAGGGCATCTGAGGAGCTTGTCCTTGGTTTAGTTTGGCAAGTTCTCGGTGATACGCGTCTAAAGCTATGCGGATATCCTCTTGGGTTCGGTCCATGGGGTTGCCGCTAAACAGTTGGGGGAGGAAAATACTTCATATTAGTTTAGTACTGTCCTAATTCGAAGTCTACAGAACGAAATATAGAGATGTCCGCAAGTTGAAGAATGTTTAATAATAAAACTTGCGAACTTCTGGAAAACGTTTTGGAAAACTGCGATGCAACTTACCCGGGAAAAGGTCCCTCCCTAGGGTTGCGCATATCTTCCATCCTCCTGCCCATGAGCTTGGCCAGCTCTTCCTGGTAGATCCTGACCACTTTCTCTTGGGATATATCGTCGTTTTCGTATTTTTTCAGTCTCTTATTCAAGGAGGAATCTCTGGAGAACGGGCTGCTGCATCCGTGCGGCGATTTTGAGTCCTCGTTGCTGTGGCTATCCTCAGGTTGCTGCTGTTGCTGCTTCATGTGTTGGAACTGATTCGCCTCGTTCAAAATGTGGGCCAGTCTTTCTTCGGTGAGGTCGCTTTCGGACCTCCCAAAGGTCGACATTCCCGATTCTGATTTGCCTGTTGACGAAAAATGGTCTGTAAGGGCAATGTTAATGTCTTAGTTATCATGTTTTTGCTAAGGTGATTAGCAAAACCAAAAAAGCCACTACAATCGCCTAAGAGGACGCTACAAAGCTCGAAGAGGTCGTTATATCTCACCATGTACTAATGTACTACATTTTTTGTTTGTGGTGTATTGATTCGTTGTTGTTCTAGTTTTGGCGGAAAAATATCGCTGATACGGTGCAACTGACAAGTTGAAGGGCGTAAAAATGTGCAGTAGACTTTATAAATTGGATTAACGGGAATCGGAATTCAAACGGTCGTCCGTCCACTTTCCGTCAACTTTACATTTTTTGAAACATGGGCGAAAAATCATTTATTTGGCTTGTTTTCTAATATTCAATCATTTTGAGTAGGTACCTATGTAAATGATATAAGACTTTAAACAGACTATCCTAGTTGATGGATTCATTTATTATAATTTGTCACAACGTCGGTCGCTATTGTGCGCTTTGTGTTTTTCGTAATTAATGAAGTTTTGTAGAAGAACAGTACCTAGTATGAGAAAAGCGGTTGTGGGATATTTTTAGAAATTGAAGAAATAAACTGTTACCCGTTGAAGAATACACACTTTTACGTTAACTGGACTTGAAATTGATAGTTAACTCATTCTTGAGAGACCAAATAATCATACGTGGACTCGTTGACAATATATGTCCTGTGCAGGTTCCCATGAAACTGTAATTACCCACCAGGAAGATATATAAATGCAGAATATTACAGCCAAGACGAGTAAATACAAATATTAAAATGTCATCTCGGAGAAAATATCGTCTCACAATTAAAAGAACAGTTTTCTAATCCCGAGCAGTAATTTTATTTTAATAATAGACGGGGAACGTCGGACTAGAACGATATCCTATTCACGAAAGTCGCGGTATCGTGTCTAGATCGAAATATTTTTGATAATTTCGATCTTACAATTATCCCCCGAGATACGTTCCGTAATTGTTCCGACAAAAACCGTAACTAGTCTCGAAATAAGACACGCAACGCTTCTAATGAGCCCGTGGCCATAAACTATGAGGCAACAGAAAAAATATGAAAAGTTTATTCGAATCTAAGTGTCGTCGGGGGGGAATTTATAGTCCTAAATTAATGAGCCGGATTGGAAAAGATACGTTGCAACAAAAGCAATCAACAAAACAATTTTAATGAAGAAAATTCCCTGGCAAACGTTCAAGGCTTGAATCATTGTTCCCGGGGACAAATTCTAGAATTTTATAAGTCAACGGTCAGCACATTCGTTCTCCGTCCGTTTTAGATGTTACTTTTTTTTCTTTAGGACACAATGTTGACAAGAAATCTAATTATTAAAAAAGAAATTGACGTATGAAATATCAAAAAGTAAGACCCGCTCCAAAAATTTTAAAAAATTCCGCGCGAGTTACGCGAATAAGAAGAAGAGGAAGAAGAGGAGATCTGGAGCAAGGTGTTCAGTGTTCTTACATTAGAGATAAAGGAATCAATCGAGGGAATATGAGTAACCAATCTCAGATGCACTTCACGGTGCATTCCCTTGAATAATAAAAAATAATCACATAAGAAGCTGGCTAAATACCCTCTGGGTGAAGGCCAATAAAAAAGAAGAAGAAGAAGAAGAAGTTCTTACATTAGAGGGAAAAAAGAGGTTATGTATGTGCGAAAAGAAGCGTTTAAGGTTTATGCTTTTATGTGTGTAGTGTCCATGCTTTTATGGAAAAATAAAGTTTTAGAGAAAAATATCGTGTGCCTTCCTGAAACAGCCACCAGGACAGAGCTCCCTACAGAATTAAAAAAACAGTGAATTGAATTGAATTGTGAATTTGTATATTATGAATAGTGAATTGATGATATAACCTACAAAATATGTCATGTTTTGAAACACCGTTGGGAAAAGTGTGTGAATAGAGGACAGAGGACGGGAGTACTTTGAAGCAGATAAGGACTAATAATGTATAAAATTAATGATAAAAGTTTAAAAAAATAAAGTTCGGTTATTTTTTGAACAGACCTTACACATATTTTTTAAATTATTGATACTTTTTCGTAAGCTTGGCGATTTGGGCGACTTGTCTTAGTTTTAAAAAGCAAACTATTCTCTTTAGTTACATGTTTTACGTCACCCCTCTGAGCATCATTAATTTATTTTGAGAACAACTCGAAAAACCGATACCGAGATTTGGTGTATCAGAAAATATCAATTAAATAGCAATAAGGATTGAAAATTGTTACCGATGACGCGGCGTGCCGATGGTAACGAGAAAATAATTACGTTTAAAAATTATCAAACCAAATTACCTATAATCAATCCCGTATTCTCATCATAACCCGAAAAAATGCTGTCGATCCCGATGGGATGGCAATTTAAATCTCATCATTATTAGCTAATTATCGGTTGTTTGGTTAATAATATTAACCGAATCGGAGCTATCTTTGGCGGTACAGGGAATGCATTAGCGGAGATGTGAATAACCCGAAACGTATTCATTTTACAATCACGTAAAAATGTGTATTGTCTATCATGGAATCATTTATCATTATCATTAGTTATGGCAATAGTTCGTAATAGCTATTACTCCGTCCTATTTCCGTGTAAAAAGAGATGACCAGCAACTTACTATATTTAGAAATAAGAATTTTTGGTAATACGTGCAGATTGGTTCAGAGCTCATATTTTGTTTTCAAAAACGGTAGAGCAACAATTAAAAAAGTTATTTGTTTCGAGTGCAATTTTAATGCACTGGAGGAATATGTCAAGTTTTATTGCTTTTGATTTATATGTTCCAATACAGTACTATAAACCGATAAATTTCTTCTATAAAAAAATAGACAAGGATTTACAGATGAGTCCAATTTCTATGTATATTGTTCAAAGATAGGAGTAATATGACAGCAACGGTCATGAAATAATGGCAAAATATAAATTCCACTTTTGTTTTTGTTTCTGTTTTCTAAAAATAGTAAAAAAATCTATAATTGTGAACAATATTCTGCTTGGAACGAGTCGTTTTTCCTTTTATGGCGTCAATCGGGGTAATATGGCAATTTGTTTTTAATTAACGACTGTTGCAACAATATCAATACCTATTTGCTTATTTCAGATAGTTTTTCAAAAACCGTGTGGCAATCATTAAAAAACAATACCGAATTTTCCTTCAGGGCATAAGTAGAGGGTAAATAGGGTACCTAATATGGCAATTTGTTTTTAATTAAGTTATAATTTCGTGACTTTTGATAATACATGCTTTATTTGCATACTTATAGGGCTTAAAAATTGACAAAATAGACCTGAATTTGCAAGTAAGTCAAATTGTCTATGATCCATGGAGTAATATGGCAACAGCGACAGTGTCTTTTTTTAAAAGCCATGCCGCGATAATAAAAAATAATTATGAATAGTATTTGTATACAGGGTGTCCCGAAATTAATGGGACACAGAGCAAGAGTAGATTCCTTACATCAAAATAATGCGATTAAGCCAAACTTACCTTGGTCCATTTGTGGCTAATAAAAAAGTTACGTTAACGTTAAGTTATTTGTGAAAAATAGATAGGAGAACAATATTTTTCTATTAAAACTTTCGTACACACACTGATAAAAAAGTTATAACCAGTTTTTATCAACCAAGAGTACATTTCGTAACGCCTTCTAGCGTCTACAGCAAAATTAAGTACGGATTCGTTTTTCTCGTCCCAGAAAACCCCCTAATCCAAATTTTCAAAAGAATCCTTTGAAAACTTTCTAAGAATTTTAAGAATTTCGAATTCAAAATTTCAACTTTAACGCCCTGTAACTTTTTTATTAACCACAAATGGACCAAGGTAAGTTTGGCTTAATCGCATTATTTTGATGTAAGGAATCTACTCTTGCTCTGTGTCCCATTAATTTCGGGACACCCTGTATAGATCGAGTCGTTTTAACTTCTCAACGCAAATACAGAGGAAATAGGGGTAATATGGCGATTTATTTTTATGACTTGGTAATTCATGCAGGACAATATTTGTATATAGTATCATGACTGTTCTAAATCTTCGACAAAATAGGCAAGAATTAACTAGTGAGCAAAATACCATATTGCTAAATGAAGATAGAAGTAATATGACAGCAACGGTTAGGGAACAATGGCAACAAATAGTTCCCACTTTTTGATTTCAGTTTTTCCAGAAAATAAACACTATAAATAATATATTACTTTGGATCGAGTTGTTTTTCCATTCTGCATAACCGTACAATTAAATCGGAGTAATATGGTATTTTGGACTCAGTCAAATTGTCATATTAACCCTTGGATCATAACTGTCGTTGCAACAACAACATGCAGTAACTAATTTTTAATTTGAGTTTTGTTTTTCAAAAACCGTATGGCAATAATTAAAAAAAGATAATTGTGAGTAGTACTTTTGTCTGGATCGAGTTGTTTTGTCTTTTGAAGTAGGTACAGTATAGGGGTAATATGGAAATTTACTTTTAATCCACCTGATCTTTGAGAATAAAGGTAACAATATTTGCATATAATTTTAGATTTATCGGCCTCTATTACCAAGAAGATAGGCTAGAAAAATTTGCTAGAGACGAATTGCCATATTACCTAAGCTTGGAACAGTGGTTGAGGAATATAACAATAAACATTTCATTTTCTGCGGGAAATTGTGTGAATCAAATTGTCATATTACCCAAGCATATGGATGATAAGGCAGCAAATGATGAGGAATATGGCAACGTGTAATGTTCTTGTTACGTTAACTTAATAAAAAGAGTTTTTAATATTTTTAACATTTGCTCATAGCACACCTGAGTAATATGAAATACGTATTTCAACGGTAATATGGTTGGATTTTCAGCAGGTTCTCTGTTCACAGAACAGTACACTCGATACAAATAAGGTAGAGTTAATATAAAGTGAATGCTTTCGCTTGTTTGTTTTGTTTTTCGGTTTAGGTTTATTAAAGCATCATCAGTAGCACCTTATGAGATATTAAATTTTAATTAGCCGGTTACTTGATTGAAGATAGGTTTCTCTTCTTTCCAGACATCGATTGATTCGTTCGTACACGGGCGGCATAACTTCGACTACTGATGTTTAAAGACCGGCTTTTATGTCTTTTTAACAGCACTTTAATGTGTTTTCATTTGTTCCCTGGCGAAATCAAGTAACTGGCTGTTATTGTTCCAACATTATATGGGATATTTTAAATAGTTTCGATATTACATTTTGGCACATATCCAATCTAACTTAGCTTGTAACAGCGAAAGTTTTGGATATAATGGGACACGAATTATTTATTCAGCAGATAATTTAATAGTTGCATTTGTTTTATTTAACAGGAAGCTAAGTTGGCGAACCGCAGACTACACCTAAAAAAAAAATCGTTTTGACTCACATCCGAAAATAGCGATATCCAGGAAATCATAGAAATACGTTATGCAAATCGAGTGACGCGAGGTTATGGTCGGTTTTTGCATAATCTAATCTCGATATTATTAGCATATAAAGCCTCAATCGTTTTTATTTACATTTAGTTAGGCTAACTGATAAAGATTTAAATGAGACATGTGTTGCAAACAACAACAAAACGGGAATCCCTAAAGGAGCATAATGCAGAATAATAGCATAATGCTTCGGTTTATGCAATGGTAGATACTGTTTCTTTCCAATAAAAAATTACCAAGCGACATTATTTCCCTAATGTGCGTAAGACAAGTGAGTCATTCCGACAATAAAATTATATACAGGGTGGTCAGATTTAATTAGTACCCGGGGGTATTTTGAGTCGTTGATTAAGAAGCAGAAGTCAAAATTGTAAAATGCAAAATGGCTGATCCAATATGGTGGGTCAATACTTCAGAAAAATGTTTAGTTTTCATTAAAATCAGCACTCGGGGTTTTTTCCGGTCGCTGATTACGAATAAAAAAAAACTCAGGACACTATTATAAGAAATCTTTCAACTACTTAATTATTTGGATTTACAGTAGAAAAAAACGATTTTTCTATTTTTCTTTCTAATAATTTGTAGTAGGTAATATCTATTAATTTGTAATAAAAAGCAACGCTTCGAAAAAATCAGACAAAATTCTGAAAAATACTTTAGGGTGTCCTAAATAAGAATCTAAATCGGCGTTTCGATATTGACAATACTTTAGTGGAAAATGCATGTCTAATAAAAATCACAAATTCCGAACATTTGAAAAATTGAGCTTATGAATTTTGAAGTTAATTATCTATGTAATATCAGTATTACTGATATTTGAATTCGAAAACCTGACTTGAGTATTGTGATTTCTTGCGGCACCATTTTTATTTTTTTTTCGGTTTTTGTACAAATTGTGCCGTTTCCCAGTTCCCCGCAACTGCATCTTCTAATAAACAATTTAAAGTATCAAGATCTTAACTATAATGTCTAATTTGAACTCATTTAGTGATATTTGCAAATACTGTAATTTTCCATATGTAAACGCAATTAAGTTCAAAATCTCATTTTGTAATTTTATAGTCGTCGTATTAGATCCGCCATTTTGAATTTCTGAATTTTGAGTACGGATTCCAAATTAGCGACCCAAAAAACCTTTCACTACAAAATTTCAGCAAAATCGAAGCATCGTTAGCATTTTTGGCCGCCATATTGGATCCGTCATTTCGAATTTCAAAATTTTGAGTACGGATTCGAAATCAGTGACTCCGAAAACCTATTAATACCAAATTTCAGCACAATCAGAGCATCTTCAGCATTTTCGTACGCCATATTGAATCCGCCATTTTGAATTTCTTAATTATGAGTACCGATTCGAAATTACTGACCCAAAAAACCTTTCACTACCAAATTTCAGCAAAATCGAAGCATCGTTAGCATTTTTGGCCGCCATATTGGATCCGCCATTTCGAATTTCAAAATTTTGAGTACGGATTCGAAATCAGTGACTCCGAAAACCTATTAATACCAAATTTCAGCACAATCAGAGCATCTTCAGCATTTTCGTACGCCATATTGAATCCGCCATTTTGAATTTCTTAATTATGAGTACCGATTCGAAATTACTGACCCAAAAAACCTTTCACTACCAAATTTCAGCAAAATCGGAGCATCTTTGGCATTTTTGGCCGCCATATTGGATCCGCCATTTTGAATATCTAAATTTTGAATACAGATTCGAAATCAGTGATCCAGAAAACCTATTGATACCAAATGTCAGCACAATCAGAGCATCTTCAGCATTTTCGTACGCCACCTTGGATCCGCCATTTTGAATTTATTAATTTTGAGTACGGATTCGAAATAAGCCACCCCAAAAACCTTGGAGTAGGTACCATATTTCGTAGCAATTGGAGCACTTTTAGTATTTTGGCCACTTTTTCAGGTTCCTGGACCATAGTGGTGTGTTGCGAAGTGTGCTAGTTGTTCAGTAGGCATGCTTGGATTCATTTGTGGCGTAATAATAAGAGTGATGTTTTAACTAGCAGGCCGAGGTTATCATTAAAATTTTCGCATAATAGTTTCATAGAAACCATCTCTTGTAGAAAATTGTCAGACCTTAAAATATATGAATGATAAAAAGTTATTATCAAATCGTATCTAAAAACAGTTACAGATGTTATGACTTGGGCTGTCAGAGAGAGCCGCAATTCAATGGAGTACTAAGCCGCTGCCTCAAAATGCTTTTCACGTTCTCGTCACGTTAGTATAGTGTTGTTTGTTATCGTGCGGATGTTGCGTAATTAATTCCTATCCGTTGGTGTTTATGGTGATGTATTGTAGACAGTTTAATGTGTTGCTTTTTAATAAATAATGAGTACGCCTATGTCCTGCGGCTCAGTTTTGACAGCTCAAGTTATGACCATCGAAAATCATCGAAAAACAAAGCCGCAATGGCTGATTTCGTTCTTTTCACTTTATTTTACAAATAACTAATGCTATGGACCGCACAAGTGCCGATTGTCACTTGTCATATGCCCCAAAATTATTCAGTTTACCGTTGTGCTAGGAGAACGACGAGCCGCCCCTGGCCAACGGCGAAACATTGATTTGTTATAAGCACATGGTGGAAATTATATGTTCTCAAAAGAATATGTTCGTACAATAATATTTAAATTAGAAAATCCGGGCACAAATCGCCGGCAAACGTCATGTAAGAGAGCGAGACAGAACGGCAATCTGGCAGGCAGATCGGAGGGACGGAGTGGGCGTACGTACATAGAAAAACAATTCGAATCGAACTGAATCATAGTATTCGCGTGTTAAGTGTTGCATGTGTAAAAACTGAAAATGCCGTAAAAACTTTTTTATAATGCTCCGATACAATCGAAGGTGCCATGAAACAGCTACAAAGTTTATATTCATCGGGAAAGTAACGATTTCCCATAGATTTATGCCACACACAACGTGGAATAGAGTCGTATTGGGGGGAGCTCACGGCCCCAATCGATGGCCAATAAATATTACTATATTTATTTTTGACTGCGACAAATACGTCGATGCCTAAACTGTTGTAATGGTTTTTTGAAGCGCAGTTTGTTCTGTGGGAAGTATATTATCCCACGAGGCGCAATCAACTTCACTTAAATGAAGCAAAAACCATAGTTAAGTAGTACTCAGTTTACTTGATAGTAACACTAAAGTATTGGGTGTCCCAAAATTCACACCAGTTTTGAATTTTGCGCCATTTGTGCGCTAAGTGTTGCCAACGAAAAGAAAGAGCATGACAGCTGACAGTTGAGGGGACGCTACTTTAAAGAACAACGTATTTTCATTGTTCATTTTTAAAATATTGAAGGTTTGACAGTTCCAGTTCGTAATTTTCTTAGAAAATGTGGTCGAAATAGTGATTTAATTTCATCAACTGTGACGAAATCAATTGAAAAATTCAGGGAGACTGGATCAATTAGTGATATTAGACATTCCGGACGTCCTTCAACAAGTCATTCAATACAAAACATCGAACCAGTCGAGAGAGTGTTGCTGAGAGTACAGGAACATCAATTCGGTACTGTAGTCAAGAAATGGACATTTCGAGAAGCTCTCTACAGCGTAAGTGGATGCTGATTTTTCGAACAAAATCATCTTCAGAGATTTTCATCTATAAAATTGTCGCATTTGGGGTTCACAAAATCTACGAGTGATTGTTGCGAAACAAATGCACCCACAACTTGGATTTTGGGCTTCATGATTGGACCAATCTTCTTCGAAAATGCGGATTGTCAGGCAATAACAGTTAATGGTAATCGCTATCTCGACATATAATAATCCAGATACAATTAAGTATGTTGCTTGCGTCATTAATTAACGTCATAATTGTTTAAATACAATTTATGTGTAATGATTATATTTTTCTATCATACCCCATAACAATTTCTAAAAAAAAATTGTTAAACTTGCAGTATTTACAGTATTTTACAGATTTTCAGGAGTTATGTAATAGTAAAAGTTACTACATATATATAAATTATTGTTAACAGTGTAAAATTTGAATAGTTTTTTTATTATGAACATTTTTTAACCATTTTCAAAGATTTGCCTAAAATATTTAACACTTTCACCATTTTGTTAAAAAAAAAATCACAAAACCGATGAATAATTTCTAAATTGCGGCAATATAAATTAAAAGGAGTTTCTATGAGTAGTTTACAGTGAATTTATAGTTTTTTGTCGAGAATTTTAGAAAATCTAAGCAAGTTAGAAACAATATCTCATCACTGTACTAATTACATAAGTCTTCTCCAGGGTGTAAAACAGTTTTCAAGCTGACAAGACATTCAGAACAAGCAAAAAATAGCATATTTTTATCTCTTATGTTTATCGTTACGTTTTCTGAACTTTACACGCTTGTTTAACATACAGACAATCGCGTATGGCACTATAAACATAATTACACCCTGCAGAATTTTTTCAAGAAACTACTAACGCATGAATTAATCACAATTACTGTTTACAAAACTCTCGACAAAATAGAAAAAGTAGGTACGTTTTGGGATTTTTATATTAAAGGAATCTTTTTATTTCAACATTTCTATAGTTTGGATACTGTCGAAAATATGGCGATAGCCACGTAGTCCTTCTAGGATTTTTTCGTCTCCCAGGTTCGGACTGGCCAATATTTTTGAGTGGTATTTGCACCAATTTAACATTATATAATAGAATGCGATGCAATATAACATGTTTAAATGGGCATATTAAGCGTTGCCCAATAATAATAGAAATGTAACCGCTGTTACCGATTAATGACATCTTTAAACTGATTGCTATGAGGTACTACGAGTTCTACTTTGGAAATACGCTAACAGAGACCGCCAGTTCCTCTTTTCCAATTATTGTCTTACCAAAAGTGCGTTTTCTTGTTTATAAAACGCCGGAATTAAGATCGTATGTGAAATTTTCTGTATTTTCTTTATAAAATCGAGTCTCTAAGCTTTTAATAAAGTTAACACATTCTACAGGGTGTTTTAACATTGCTTTTTCTTATACATATACTGGAAGGAGTATTTTTTTTTAACAGAAATCAACATTTGTTGACAATTTTATTTACAGCTTGCAAAAAAACCGTCCCTTTCGAACCATACACAAAAAAGATCACTCTTTAAATCTGCTCGAAATTCGATTTTTAACTCGGTAGTATACTTTTTGACTTCGGGAGTATTATAATATCACTGAAACAAGTTTTCGGTCGTTTGAACTCCCCATAGGCTAATACAAAGTTGCCTTATTTATACAGGGTGTTCTAGAAATAAGTGCCAAAATTTTAAATAGGCATTTACTCATAGAAAGTAATAGCTTTTTTCTAATGATTTTTTTTTGAAAACTTATTGGTTTTTAAGATAACAATTTTATTTTGCTACCCTCCAAAAATTAATTGAATCGATTGAATTAATAAACACAAAGAAGCGCATAATTACTGACTTTTTGATTATTTTCTAATGAACACTGTTAAAATTTTGTCAGTTAATACGGTTTTTCTTAAAAACCATAACGTTTTTTAAAATTTAACAAGAGCAAAAAAAATTAAAATTAAATTGTGCTGTGAATTAATTTTACTATTTTTCAATTCGGTGAATTAAAAAAAGTTCGGCACAATTTTAGGGGCGAGTCATCCCCAATGAACACCTTGTTGTACTTCAATTAACTTTAAATCATGGTCAAAGAAGACCAGTAATAAACCTAAATCATGTACCAAATTTGGTTCTTCTACGGTAAAGTGTTGCAGAGATATTATTTTTTTCGAAATTTAGGGCCCACTTTGAGGGCTAATAACTCCTCAGGGGTGTAACTTTGTATATAGGTAAGTTTGGTTAAATTAACATATTTTGGACACCCCTGTGTTGGTTCTCAGGACACTCTGTATATAAAAGTTGTTTTTTTTTAATGGAATTCTGAATTTTTAGTCAGTTGAGTTAGCTTTTTTGTACTTTTGAAACAATTTCATCAGTTTTAAATTATTTTATCAATTTTTTTCTTTCTAATTTCTACGAACAAGTAAAAATGTTTGTTCATTAGTAATTACAAATTGACGTTATATTCGTGTAACTCGTCGACGATTCTTACCCATCTAATTGTAAGACGATGTGTGAGCAAACATTATATGAAGATAATGAGGTAAAAGTGGATCAGTTAATCCACTTTTTAACTGTATCACTATTCCTAATAAATACATGGCTTTAACTCTTCGATTGCGGCGATAATTTCGTCTTTAATTGCCCATTGTTATAAATTTTATATACCCGTGCTGCTTTGCATTAAGATTAAGAACTTTTCAGAGCAAATCGGGATCAGAGAAAACAAATAAATCTCGGCACACATTATAAATTATTATAAGGTCGAAATTTTGCAACTCGTGGGAATCCGCTAACAATCGCTTTGAAAATTACCAGATTTGGATTGTAATTTTTGTCGCAACGTGCTATAAAATTCCGAACAGAACAATAAAAACATCCGTTACCCAATTCTAGGCTGTGGATGATCAAATTACTTCTTACATATGAACAGGACAGAATATAATTTGGCTGGTTTTCCGTAATTGCTATTTCGTTTCTCCAAACCAATTTAATTTTATTGAATGACAGGAAATGATTCATGAGTCCGACTAATCTCGAATTATTTTTAACATGAAATGTAATAATACGCGGTCTAAGATATAATTGCCGCGTATGAATTATTTATTATTATACATTTAATTGGGCCCATATTTTTTTCGATAAAAACAATACACTGTCTAATTTCGTTCCCAGAACCATCAAATTCCGTATAATTAGCGTTAATTATACACTTTCAAAACACTTTAAATGCTAACTATTCGGTTGTTGCGACCTCTCGGCCCAACCGTGGTCCGTTTTTGAGGAATATACGAGATGAGCAGAAATTTTTTAATAATAACAAAAATTCACGCACAAATTTATATACAAGACGTTATGTTTTATCAGGTACTGACGAAGGTATTATCTACAAAATATCGGATCACCCGTGTAATTTTTTCTCATCTCGACCAAATATTAAGTTGAAATATGTCATGGAATAAACAATTTAAACCTGTACATTATATCTTAAAAAAGTTATGATTAGTGTTGCATTTTTATAAAAATTATGCCAGAATTCACATTCGACTTATTCTTTTATGGAAAAAAATTCCTTGTCAAAAATGAGGTCCTCTATTTTGCGCAAAACTGTTACAACAAACTACAAGTATAATAGTTATTTATGGTACTAGCATGGCTGTGCAACTAGCATTGCCAGATTCGCAACAGGGAGGGGATGGAGCTTGTCCAGACACACGAAGAACGGGGTGAGGAAAAGGAAGTAACTTTAAGTTTGTTACGTTTGTTACAAGTTTTTTCACTATGTAAAATCTAGTGTCTTTAAATTTTTTACTAACTTTTCCACACTGAAATTCACGACTCACGTTTGTTTAGCATGACGTTTTTCTTGATTATATTATGTATTTGTAGTAAGTATGAGAAAAATATTGGAAGTTTTGGCAAAAAGGTAAGTAAATATTAAATTGAGTTTTCCAATTAAATATAGTGAAAAGGGTTATGTTTGTTTACACACAAAAGGAAAATATTTATTATTTATTTATGATGTCAAAACATTCATATTCTTAAAAGATTGTTTTTTCTCCGTCAACTTTCCATTTTGTTTGTGTGTTTAGAAAACAGGTTTAACAGAAAATATAAAGTTTGTGAATAGAATTGTTTGTTTGTATGCAACATTAATAACCGCGCCATTATTCCATGGCTAGAAATTAGCCTCAATGATTTGGAATCGAGGGGATTATCCCTCTTTATAACATTAATAACCACATTAAAATTGCTAATAAATACTGTTTTATAAATTTTGCAGTTTTTTTTATGTTTATTTAAACGAGTAAAATACGATTTTACCATTATAAATCGTAATATCGTATATATTTTTTAATATTAAAAGGAAGTAGTATTAGGGTCGTATGACACTATGCTAAAATTATAACTAATTTCAGTAATTAACTAAGAACTTTTTAATCTTGCATAGTATCACACAGAAACTGCAACATTTTTGTTGCAATTTGTGGATGATACTATGCCTGATTAAAAAGTTCTTAATTAATTACTGAAATTAGTTATAATTTTAGTATAGTGTCATATACGACCCTTAGAATGTATTTTTAGAAGCCCGCGCAAATTGGCATCTGTTTTACCGGCGGTAGATAATAAAGTAATCGTCATTATCGTCTCGGCTATCTTTAGTTCAATTTTATTGGGCGGCCAGACACAGTGAGGGAGCCAGTTGTTGTCTTTTAATGTCAGTGGTGTTTCGATTTTGGTATTAAGAAAACGACCTTCTTGTATTATATGTTTTGTGGGTACTAGTGTGTTCCGGTATATGTCACGCTGGGAAATGTTTTCAATTTTCCCAAGTAACTTATATGACTTAACACACGAGTGCCATACAAAATTTTATCCAACACTTTCATAGAATTTCGTTAAGTATTTAAGTACAGTAAATTATTATTATTATTTAATTATAGTAAATTTCAAGTTGTCAATGTCAGAAAAAGTAATTTAACCATAGACCTTATAAACTATGGACTGGCCTTAGAAAAAGAGGTCAATCGCGCTGATGTGTGCAAGGCAGATGAAGCTAGTTGAGGCAAATACCGGTAAAACAAAGGATGATATACGGGTAACCCGTACAAAATGCCGTAAACAAACTTTGAAGTAAATGTCATGTATTGACATTATTGATCGATTTCTTGAATTTTTGTGCGATTTAGTTAGTGTATGTGAAAGATTCGTAAAAACTAAATATGGTGTAATCGTGTTCTGCGATAAATTGCGTAAAGAGACGTTTTAAGTAGAGAAAAAATTAAATTTCATAGGTAGGAAAGAAGTTATGATGTTACCAACATGTTTATACTTTTCGCATCTTTCTGAAAATAACGACCAAGTACAGTTGTCTCTGATGATAACTTATTAGATTATAATATTTCCCCCATCCTCAAAATAAAATGTCATTTTAACGTCAAAATTTTGCCGCTTTAAAGTGTTACACTTCAAATTATTTTTTAACATCAAACCGAATGTAAAGAAAAAGTTTTAACTGAAATGTACTTATAATATGCTCCAACAAAAATTCTATTCAAATAATATGTTGAACGAAGAAAGCATCGACATAGTTTCAATTTATACAGTTCTGCAAAGCAAGAAAATATGAAATATTCAAAACAACTACGTCAGAAGAGCTTACAGTAATTTTAACAGATCGAGTTTACGATATGAGGAAAATAAATGGAGAAATACATAAATAAGGCATTATAAAAACTATTTGGAATATTATAACTAAAACAATTCAAATATTGTACTGTAATTAGGACAGTAATATAATAAAACCTTTTACATACGTACACTACTAGAAAAAATGAAAATTTTTTGTCTTTTAGTCTCTATATTATTTTTATAGTCTTTGAATACGGCCCAACAGAAAAAAGAGGTAAGGAATCGATAGCTGATTGGTTGAATTAAATGTAGCGCGCTGCAATCGAAATTCTGTGAACGAAGCTTAAGCCCTTACTAGCTCCATCTCTCTCGCACACGTCCGAGCGATTGCCGTTTATATAGGGAAAATGACAGTTGGGCGAGTCCAGTAGTTTATAAGGTCTATGAATTTAACGAAATTAATGTATTTTTAAATATTACAAAGGATGCGAGTGTCAACCTAAATTGTGTCTGTAATTAAGGGTTTGTCAGTAAACAAGCAATATTTTTTGAGTTGAAATCACGTTGAAATCCTAAAACCAAGACAGAAAAAATGGAAAATGTGGAAATTCCATCTGAAATTTTAGAAAAAGCTAATGCGGCTACTGCAGGCATCATTCCGGAGAAATCAAAATCTATATACAACAAAGAACTGAAGGAATTTCAAGATTGGCAAATCAAAGAAGGGGTGAAAGGCGTACATGAAGATGTCTTGCTGGCTTATTTTTTCAATTTAAGTGAGAAATTAGCTCCATCCACATTGTGGACTAAATATTCCATGTTGAAGTTAATTTTGAGAGTTTACAAGAACATTGAAATTTCTTCATTCAGAAGACTAGTGGCATTTCTAATGTCTAAGCACTAACATTTTCAACCAAAAAAACCCAAGGTCTTAGAAAGAGAACAAATCGAACAATTTTTGCGTGAAGCCCTATACTAAGATTATTTTATGGATAAGGTAGGTTCCGCTAAATAGTTTAACTGAGTTATATTTATTAAATATGTTGTTTTTTAGGTGGCGTTGATATTTGGAGTTTTTGGCGCTTGCCGTTGCGAGGAATTGACCCATCTAAGCATAGACAATATAGAGGACAAAGGGCAGTGTATCCACATCATGATTTCAAATACTAAAACGAACAAACCAAGAAGCTTCGCTGTGTTAAATCAAGGATTTTGTGTTAATCCAATTGAATTAATTAGAAAATATTCCAAGCTAAGATCTCAAAATGTGCAGCATAAAAGGTTCTTTTGCAATTTTCAAAAGGAAAAAAGCACACATCAATGTGTTGATAAGCTATCAAAAATCCCTAATGTTATTGCGCGATTTTTGGGCTTGACAGATTATAATTTATATACAGGGCATGGCTTGCGTCGCGCATTTGCAACTCTTTTGGCCATTGCTGGAGGGAATATTACAACATTCAAACGCCACGGTGGATGGAAGTCATCTACCGTGGCAGAAGATTATATAGAAGAGTCAATTTCCAGCAAATTTGATGTTGCTAAAAAGATACAAGGGGTGCAGGCGCTTGAAGCAAGCACAAGCAAAGGGGCAACCTGTTCTATAAATTTACCACAATCATAAAATGATTCCAATAATCCTTTGGCATCAAATTATGACTTTACCATAAATGTTAATGTTAATATTAATAAGTAGGTAGATTGTAAGTTTGTAGCATTTAGCATTTTAGGCTATTTGTTGACTTTTATTACTGTTTCAAATTGGTTTTCTAATAAAAACTAGATAAACAAAACATAGAAATCATAAAAAGACAAACATCTTTTTATAATTTCTATAAGTCACTGGTGGGTTATAAGTCATAACTTACTAGTGACTTATGATTTATAACTCACTAATGACTTATATGCCACATTATTCCTTTAAAACCTAAGAAATGATAGTATCATTATATACAAGTGTTGGATAAAAATATTATTGTATGCAATTATAATTCTAATTTTACCTCTGTGTTTGTAGCAGTAAACAGTATATACGAGATTTGTTCAGAACTATAATTAAATATATCAAAAACGGTTAACTTTAAGAATAGGAATCCTTTAAGAAAATTCACCTAAAAATTGACGTAGAATCCAAAATTGCAATGATATACAGGGTGTTCCATTTAAAATAACGAAGATGACGTCAACTTCCGAATAACCGGAAGCGTTAGGTGGACGCCAAATTTTCTAAATTAAAATCGAAGTAGTCTGAAATATGCAGACTGTTAAGTGTTGTTTTTGGCGTCCACCAAAAATGTTAATAATTATTAATTGCTTGGTCTGAATAAACTTGAAAAACTGGAAGATATCAATATGGTGTATTTATTGGCACTTGTTTGTTGTAAAATGTTATTGTATGTTTTCCATAATCGTTTATTAAATACTGTTTGTGTTTTATGTCAAGATTGTACTTTTTTGTTCCTATACTTATGTATGTTGTTTTTGGAACTTTAATTAATATAACCATTGTTTAATAAAAATTATATACATTTTTTTCGCCACAAACCACGAAGGTATATTAGTATAGAAGAGGACTTTGACGTTAATGTGTTACTATTATTAATATTGCATATTATTAAGCGTATTTTTCATCTAGACAAAATATATATGGTGAGATATAACAGTTAGTTGAGTAACGATTGTTTAAAAAATCTATCACTCTAGATCTAGCCAGCCTACAAGTTAAACCAACAGACCTACCTTTCTTTGGTATCAAAGATTTCAACAACAAGATGGCGTTGTCGTCACAGGCCCATGCATGCATCTTCCGGTAGCTATCTCTTCCCTTTTCTGTTAACTTGTCCCAAGGTTTGGGTTTCGATAGTAGCTCTGAGACTGTGCCCTGGGAAAGACCCAGAACGTACTTGGCGAAGAGTCTTTGGCCGATGTTGTGGATGGAGAGCAGTTCCCGCACCTTCCTTGCTATGTGAAGGGTGTCTGGAAGAGGGATTACGGAATTTATCGATATCTTTGCACGAAGCTTCCAAATGTTCCCCCTTCAGAGGATACAAAGTGAAGGAATCACAATTACCTTTTGGTATTAGAAGTGAAAAAACCTAGCTCAATCTCCAATCACCTACCTAGGTTTTGTGATGCGTACTTGTCCATGTTGTACCTAAGCATCTCCTGCAGTTTGGCCTCCATGGGGTCGCCTTTGGGTATGAGACTCTCTCCTAGTCTTCCCACCATAGAACCTGGTGCCATCCCCAGGTCTTCAGCGAACTTGAAGGGAGATCTATGTTCATCGAAACGATAGGGACTCTTTAGGGAATCCTCGTTCCTAAGGAAGTTGTTCACAGCACACATAGTAGCTGTAAGAGGAATGTTATTGTTGCTGACATGGTGGTTGTTGTTGTCCTCCTGTGGACTCTTCGGATTGCCGTTGACGAGGTTCTCCACGGGCGAGGGATGGCAGACTGGCTCGGGGGGCTGGGGCGTGGAAGCTGAGCTCTTCTCCGCAGTGGTGTCCGCGTTCACGGGGGTGGTGCTCTTCATGGGACCATCTAGAGAAGTAGAGGGTGATTTTGGGATTACTCTGTTTTGCTCAATGTTCCTCCGCCACGAAGAAACTATTTCTTCGCCCAGTAAGCTACCAAACGCGTCAACGTTTTGGAAGGGGGGCGGGAGGTTGTTGGGAGGGGTGATGGAGAGGGTGGGGGGTTGCGTCTGAAGTTGCTCAACCCCTAGAAAAGAAGGAAAAGATCCTCATGAATTACAATGGGGTGGTACATGTTACTGGTGAAACAGACAGTGACAGTGCGAAGGTAGATGCAGTGAAAAATGAAGGTGTTAAATCAAATAAATTCAAAATATTTCCCTTAAATTCTCTCAAATGAAGACAAACAATGTTATTGATACCAAAAATTTAGATATGCAAAAGGTATTTAACAAGATTCTTCACTGATGGTATTGTGCGAAACAACTACTCTACGCACTACAGGCCCCGACTAACATTGAACAATAGATTACATTTTTGGTATCAAAGAGCATTTTTATTTGAAATGATGCCATAAAAAAATTTTAATTAGTCTAATATCGTTCAAATAAAATAAACGTGTATTTTTTTATATTTTTTTACACAATAATAATAATTGATTAGGCACATATATTTTCACTTGCAAATCGTTATCATCGTTAGGTACCAATTTTATATATTAGCAAGTATTAACACTTTGAATATATAATAATTACAGGTTTCTTTTATTATTATTTTTTTATTTTATAATTCTTTAATTTTGTCAAATAAAAATAAAATTTAGATGAACAGATCTTGATAAAAATTCAGTTCCTTTATGTCTAAACAAAGTATTGAGTGTAACTTTTGAGGGCTTTAGATTTATCAGAATTTTAATTATCTTTCTAATTCTTTAGAGTTTGAGAAACAATAGTGTACTTAAAACGAATGGTAGCCATTTTTTAAGTTTTTGATCGAAAATGTGTAACATTGCAATATAAACAGTGTCGGAAATTGTATTATTTTTCATAATTTTTTAAAAGTATGTATAGAGTAAAAGTAAGGCGATATAAAATAACTTGATATTAATAGTTTTTAACAATAATTATAGTAATTAAGTAAGTTATAAGGATATTAATACGTCGAGGTCGAGGGAGTACTTTCAGATGCCTCTGGATCGAGAGATATACGTCGGCTGAGGGCAGTATTATCCTGTAACACCCGTGGTACCCCTAGCGCTTAATGCTGTCAGTGTGTTTTTTAATTTGAAGGTGAGGACTTCCTTAAGGGTTTATGCATTAATAATAAGTACCTATTTTCAATAATCGAAATTATTGAAACTGCAAATTGGCGTTAAAAATAATAATTATTAAAATTTATACTACGTCAATGGAGTATCGTCCCCTTTTTTTATCGTTTTTTTTTATAGTAAATATAAAAACATATCCTTTTATTTCATTTTTTACTCGATTTTAAAATGAAGGTAATTCAAACAAATTCAATTTTTTAAAATTTAAATGTCTTATCAAGTGAAGTCAAATAGTGTTACTGAAATCGTTGGAAACAACTAAATTACAATTCCTAATATACAGCTAATAATAAATAATTACATGAAACAAAAACTAACAATGGTATATCTAAATATAATTAATACAAAAAAAGCAAATTGCTAAATAATGCGTAATTGAAAGAAATATATTGTATTCTTGCTGTGCTATTATCGCACAGCACTCTGTCAAATATTTTTGCTCCAAGTGTTAGTAACTGAAAGTTAATACAACTTCTTCGAGGTTATGTTTTTTCCAAAATTCGAAGAATTTTCTACATAACTTGGCAACCCATACTAAAATGATTAACTGTTTATATTACCATATATAGAATTTTCTGGGAAATCCAAATGAGTGAAAATATACAGGGTGTTCCGTTTAAAAAATGTAATATTTGGCAAGCATCAAATTAATTTTGTGGTTTAGGTTTCTTGATTCTGTATAACTTTTATATAAACTTTATTATGAGTAACAAGGGAGTTATTTTACTTTCTCACACTAATGGCCCACCCTGTATGTAAATAGTAAACAAGTCAATTTCAACCATGACAATTTGTTGCGCGTGCGGGTTGCCTAAACATGTGACGTCACACTAAAAGATTCTATTGTGAAGATTGTTAGTGACCAAATGTTTAAATTTAAAGTGAAGTCATTTATTTTTCTAATTTTTTACATTTAACTGTTTTCTTTTTTTGGTGAAAAGACAAGACCTCCTGTGGTGTGCGCGAGAAAGTGCGAATAAACATACTAAAATTGCCCATCAATACAGTATCAATAATAATGAATTAATGGACATGGTGACCTATCTGCGGAGCAGCGGTTCCAAAAATGTTTTCATCGTATCAGAGTGGTAAGTCAGTAGGTATTAAAAAATATATATTTTCGAGTCTTCGCATCTCGATGTATATGTGTATATCTGTGGTTTTCGCTCAACTAATTTTCCTTAAAGTTCTCATTTTGACTGTTCTCTAAAATAGTAAAAGGAAGGCGTTACGGTTTCTGTATTGTCTAATGTGCGAGGAATGAAGCAAGAGCAAATTGAGTTGTGGACATGAGGAATATAACGACGGAGGGTATTTTGACAAAGATGGACAATAAAAGTTTAGAGGCCTAATTATTGCGAATTTATAGGTATATTTTAAGTGTTAATGCGCGTATAAAATGTCTCACAACTTAGAAATCTATAAAACTGCAGTAATTCTCAAGTCGAAATGATCTCGAAGACAAACCCGAATGAAAATAGATTTAATAGACGAATTCTCTAAAAATAACACGGAATTCCACAGCAAACACAACAACGAACAAAACAAATACGGTTTTTAATGAGTTGTTCAGTTTTTCGGAGTAGCAAATGGAATTAAAAAATACAGTTAACGCCTGGGAATAAACGAAGAAGGCACGCTTGAACAAGGACGGTCTTTACGGGGATATAATTTAATAATAATTTAAATATACCAAAGGCATTAACTCGGCTTAGATAACATCTTATTGTTGTTACTGTGACCGCGTATATTCCCAAAAAGTAATTCGTTAACATAATGCGATAATCATAAGTATTTTTAATTAGAATAGAAATAAATTAGGGGGCCCTGAGCGTGAAGAAGGAAGTTGTGCGTCAAAATCACCAGGTTATCTTCATAGAGGCGTAAAACGCGCAGCAACAGCTTTCCTCAAACGGTCAAATAATTGATAAAGTGCCGTGGCACGAAACTAGTCCGAATTTCGTAAAAAAGACAATTAACTGGTTCCCACAGTGACGAAATTCCTCGTACAATTGTTAGTAAAAACAATAAAAAACGCTATTTCACAAAACAAGGCAATAATAAATATGTTGCTTAAGGTAATAAACATTTTAAAATATGTTGGAATATTAAAAAGGTTACATATGGTTTGGAAACATTCATGCTATATACAGGGTCTCTAATATACACGGAAACGGTCGATTATCTCGTAAAGTAAGATAGCTCGACACAAACGTTTTAGGGTTTTTTAAAATCTATTACAATAAATAATTTAGTACACAGGTTCAGCCAAAAAGTCATGACGAAACAAAGTTGTTTTATCTTTAACAGAACACCCAGTAGGTATATTATTCCATCTTTCAATTTTTCTTGAAATTCTAAACAAAATTCATATAGCACATCATGTACCTAAACTTAACCGTTTTCGAGATATCGAACTTTGAAAATCATTTTGTTATAAATTATACAAAAATATTTGTCCATTATAGTTTAGTTATAGTTCATCAAGTTACCTTTGAAAGTTTCTAGCTCCATAACAACGCTGCGTCGTTCTTTTGTCTAATAGAGATTATCTTGACAACACATGTCAAAAATACGTTTAGTGTGAATAATTTTCTCGCAAAAATTGCATGTTTAAGTGAAACCGAGCGTATTGAAGTTTTAATGATCATAGGATATGGTGATAGAATACGAAGTTGTGGATATTTTTCATGAATTGCATCCCGATCGGGACCGTATTTCTAAATCAACCATTTCAAAAACATTGCAGCGTTTTCATGAAATTGGAGATCGACGAAAAAATGGAAGACCAGTAAACGTTGCAAACGAAGAAGATTGTTTAAACGTCATTTTAGATATGGTGGAAAATTCAATAAATTCGACACTACAGAAGCTTTTAAATCATAACCTAAGTCGATGTTCATTCAAACAATTTGCAAACGAGAAAAATTACATCCATATAAAATTAATTTGTCACAAGAATTGAGTGAAGACAATTATGATCGTAGAATCGAGTTCTGCGAAGTTATTATGGATAAATTACACGAAAATATCAAAATTGTCACTCACATACTGTTTTCTGACGAATCTACATTTTGTTTAATTGGGCACGCAAACCTACACAACTGTAGGCATTGGTCAGACCAAAATCCACATTGGATGGAGGAAGTTCCCACCCAACGACCACAGAAAGTAAATGTTTGATGTGGCATTATTGGTGGACACGTCATTTTATAAACAGAAATTCAACCTCTGGATGATATTTATTACTATTGCAAAAACATATTATTCTAGAGCTTAGACGATTATTCCTGAACAATAACAATCCAATTTAGAGGCAGAATAAAATGTGGTTTCAGCATGACGGGGCTTCTCCACATTTTGGGCATGAGCATGGCTAGATGAAATTTTCCTGATAAATAGATTGAACGCAGAGCGGCAATTGAATGGCCAGCTAGGTCTCCCGATATGACCCCGCCTGACTTTTTCTGTGCGGTCACAGAAAAATGTAGTCTACAAGAATTGGTCGCAAAATATCGAAAGGTTGTTTCCTCTCTATTTTTATTCTGGCGTAACTATTCTTTTCATAAAATTTAAATTCCTGTCCTGGACATTCATTAAAAAAATACATTATCTCGTTTCATGCATTTTTTATCAACTCTGATATATATCCTCCACCTTGTGTAATTTTCAAAATAAATATGCATAATTTGTTACGCTTTTTCTTTTATAAATTTGAGAGTAGTAAAAAGTTACTTTCAAAGTTCGATATCTCGAAAACGGTTAATTTAAGTGGGTACATGATATGAATTTTGTTTAGAACTTCGAGAAAAATTTAAATATGGAATAATATACAGGGTGTTCCATTAAACAATAAGCAACTTTGTTTTATCATAACTTAACTCTTCTTTACTGTAATAGATTTAAAAAAACCCTAAAACATATGTAGAGGCCAATTAGATACATTTTTTTTTATACGCACCTTCACATTCTCTCGACGGAGATTTTTCTCTGTTTTCCTGCGCCAGGCTCTTCGATTTTTCCAACAGCAGTTCAATGTTCTTCCCGTCGGGGTTGTTGGCTAGATCCGACCTCAATATGCTGCAGAAAGAGAAGGAAGATGTCAAACAGTATGTAATGAAACGACAGATTACGGTAAATATTTAGCAATAATATAAATTCAGCCTCTATCTATTCTTATAAATAATATAATAAATTATAATACCATTCAAACAGAAGATAAGAACCATGTTTAAATTATTACCAAACAATTTTAAATACTTTTGCGTCATCGAAAATTACCTGATCTCTCGCTTCAGCTCGTCGTAGTCTTTCTGTGATTCCAATCTGGTTTCCAGCCTCAAAATGTGTTGTCTCTTCTGTTCCAACTGATCTTCCAGCCTAGTAATCTGGGACATAGAAGACTCCTGTAACTTGGCTATGCATCCTTGTAGCCTCTGAACTTCCTCCAGAAGCTGGTTTATCTGAAACAAAAAAAATTTACCTTAGTTTGGTAGCGCAGTGTATATCCCGGTCATAGTTTTTGTCGAGCAGTGTATAACGGTTTCAATTAGAGGGTCTAGCCGTAAAATATATCGGAATATAATCGATAGCTTCCCATTTCTCAACTTAATACAATTTTCTGACGAATCTTGGCACACACGAATTAATTTAGACAAAGCTAGAGTTTTCGATGACGTAGCACCAAAATCAATCAATCGCTTTAGAAAATGAAGACATTATATTAATCCGGAACCCCTATAAGGTGGTGTACAGATGAATTGATTAATTTTATGGGGTAAAATAAACCCCTTTGCTCTATTAACTCGATATTTCATATCGCCTGATCTCCTGGAACTGTGCGGTTGGAAAATATGTTTGCATTTTGATAGATTTTGAAACAATCAATAAATTCGCATATAAAACCAGTTATATTCAATTTTATTCCACTTGTTCTCGACAAGTCTTCTGTAAATTGTGTATGTTTTTAATTAAATTCAGTGGCGTAGGATAGTATTGGCTATTCCGATGTAGAAAGTTTTGATAACCTTTCCAATTATATTGAAACATTTTTATAAATCTAATCCAGTCGATTTCATAGTTTTGACTTAAAAAGAAGTAAGGAAGTGTAAAAATTGAGTTAATAATTTAGTTCCTTTGTCTCTAAAATCAGTATTCCCTGTAACTTCTAAAACAGCATTGGAGGTAACTTTTATAAACCCACATTTTATCAGAATTTTGACGATCTTTCTAACTTTATCGAAACATTTTTAGAAACATGATCCAGTAGAATTTCACAGTATTTGATCTATAAAGATTGAGTTCTTCTGTGTCTAAAAACCGTATTTGGTGTAACTTCTAAAATAGAATCGTACTTAAAAATAAGAACCAATATAATTTTTTCAGTGCAATCAAAAGTTTCTTGCAGAATCTTTCTATAAATTTATCAATTACAGTTGATTGTTAAACATTAGAGTAATTAAAAGGGTTAGTTAAAAATACAGTTTCTTTAACTTTAAAACAATATTGGATGTGATTATTTCCATAAAATGTGTTTATATTTTCTCAAAAATTGATTATTCTGTCGCTCTATTCATTTTAAGAATTCCAGTGCATTTAAATGTTGTTTCTTCTTCTTATTTCATTCCTCATTTTGTACAGAAACAAGTATATTGTTATTTACAGTGGTCATATATTTTTTTTTCAAAAAATATGTGTTTATATATTGCCAGTAATGTTTAAAGAGTTTATTTTATGGCTAGCTAGATCGGAGGCTTTTTACGAGCAGGACGGAGCCACAACGGAACTCCTAAATCTGGAAATATGTGTGTTACAAAAACAATTGCGAGTTTTTTGTTAAAGTTAGATGTTGAAACAGTGCCTTGCGCAAAATCCCGCCCGGGCAAAAAAGTAAGCATCAAACGCTTTCCGATTGTTTTGTGGCATTTGTCAAACGGAAGATAATCCTCTCCCGCCCCAGTCAGAAGTGGGATGGATGATAATCAGAAGTGGTAAAAAATTATACGATCCCTTTTCTAAGACATATTTCATCGTTTTTCAGCCGGAATCCCTTAGTTTTATAATCCGGGGCTATTAAAAGTAAAAAATAAAATCGAACAGAAGGGGGAAATTCGGGGTGATATATTTAAAACAATAATTCAAACCGATACCTTACAAGGGTAGAGGTTTTTGCATATCTCCGGCTGCGGCGATCAATCTGCGACGTACCCCGTGCGGTCTGACCCCAAAATTCGAAGGGAAAAATAGGCGACGTCGGTCGCAGCTCGGTTCGGCGCAAGTGCGCGATAACAAAGTGAATTTATTGGCGTTCAAAACAAAAAAAAATCGTATATCCACGGCGGACCAAATAACTTCGGCTGTTGGGATTTTTGGTAAGTGTGGAGTATCTCGTTGGGCGACTGGGTGTGGGGTGAATGAAGGAGATTTTTCAGAAGTTACGCCGCGACCGATGCCGTTGCGTTTTTTATGATCGCTTTTTATCATTTTCGCACTTTTACGTAGCGATTTTTAATTAAAAATATCGGTACGCGGTTTATTGGAAGGAAAAAGCGCCCTTGCGGGCTTCGACTTGCGTCGGTAAATTATTTAAGATTTTTTGGTCGAAAAACAAGGGTAAAACAGGATTCAGCAATTAAAAAATCGCTTCTCGATACCTCGTTTTAACTCTATATACAAGAATTCCAGCTGAAAATTACTGTCATATAATTCTTTTCCTTTAAATATAATTTTTTTAAGTATTGCCAACAAAGATGCAACAAAATAAAAAAACAATTCCGTAAACTATATTTAGAACGCTGATAGAAGCACTGATTTTTATTTGGCTACTTTTTATGAGGCAAAATATTACTGGTTTATACGGTAATATTTTTGCCCAATAAAAAACTGATCCCTTTGGTGTGGTGTGATTAATCTTTATCTTTTTTTTTTGGGAAGTTATAAAATGCTCGAGTAAACAGAAGAAACTAGAATGCGTCACAATAAAACAATAAATTCCAAACAGTGAGAACTAATTTTGGTGTGTTCAATTCAATCAGATTTCTTGTTGAATCATTCTTCAATTTTATCAAAATTCACTCAAGATTTGAATTTTGAAGAGATCAATGGATCAATTAGTGATCTTCAACGCTCCGGCCGATGCGACAAGTCGTTGAACACAAATAGTCCAGGTGGTAGAGTAGTAAAAGTAGGCTTTGGCGTTAGTGTTTGAAGTCATTTATTTTGTTGTACAAAAAAATCCCAAATATTATGTAGAATAAGAATCCGAGTTTGCCTATTCCAAAAAACCATTGCTAAATTCAGGGGAACAACGAACATATAAAAAAAAAACGAAACGAAAAACGTTTTTTGACATATTTTCCCTGTAACATTGAAAGTAAGCCCTAAATAAAAAAGTCATTCTTTATTTGACGATTTTCTATAAAGTGACAACAACGAATAAAAAAAGTTGAATTTTGCGTTAACGATGGGCGAAAAATAGTAGAAAATCATAAATATATTTGGAGCAATTTTTAAAATAAGTAAATATTTATAAATATTGATGAAACTTTGTGAACAAATAGTAAAACATATGCCAATTTTCCCCTAAAAATTTTGCAACGATTGATAGTGTGGTTTTCGATTGACAGGATCGTTAATTACGCAAATTTAAAAAAGTTTATCGCGTAGCGTGGGTTTAAATTAAGGTTTAGAAAGGGCACACAATTTTTTAAAGATACTGGTTGTCATAATAAATAATGATTAATACTAAAAATACTTATTTTTACACTTTTATAACCATTTAGAATTTTTTTTAAATTGTTCATCATTTTACTTTATAAACAATTATTATTTATTGCCCAGGGAATTTTCTATGCAATCGACAAAATCTTGCACACATAAAAACTACTCCAAATATACATATGACTTTCTACTATTTTTCGCCCTTTGTTAATGCAAAATTCAACTTTTTTGATTAGCAGTTGTAGCTTTGTAGAAAATCGTCAAATAAACAAAAAATAAAAGAATGATTTTTTTATTTAGGGCTTACTTTCAATCTTGCAGGAAAAAATATGGGTCATTTTTCGTTCTTTTTGTATGTATGTTGTTCTCATGAATTCAGTAATGGTTTTTTAGAATAGGCAAACTCGAATTCTTATTCTACATAATATTTAGAATCGATTGCAAACGAAAAATTTAGAAAAATTAAAAATAAGTGAATTTAAAATCAGTTTCTTCATCTATAGAGAGAGTAATGGGACAGTATGGAGTGTAACTTTTTTAAATTCTCGTATTATCATAATCGTCTTTCTATCGAAACATAGACAAATTTAAACCAGTATAATTTCCAAGTTTTGGTTCTTTTATCTCTGAAAGCAGTATTGGATGTTACTTCTAAAACGGTTTGATATCTAAAAATAATAATCAATTTTAGTAAGATCATTTTCCACGTAATTAAAAGTTTTTTGTTGAATCACTCTTCAATTTTATCATATACAATTGATTGTAAAAGTAAAAATATTAGCAATTCAAAACAGTGAGTTGAAAATTCAATACAAACTCCCAAGTTGGCCAATCTGATCCAGTAGAATTCCATGGTTTTCATTCAAAACTATTTGGTTAAACAATTTGGTATGATCAAGTAAATATAATAGTAGAGGTTTTCTTACTGAATCAATCTTCAGTTTCATCAAGTATTTACAACTGACTGTAAAAGAGAAATTTAGAGTAATTAAAAAGGTGAGTAGAAAATCCAGATACAATTGTCTCTAGAGATAATATTGGGCTAACTTTCTTAAATCCTCATTTATTAGAATTTTGATGATCTTTCTAATTCCATAAGAACATTCTGGCAAATCTGTACTAGTAGAATTTCATGGTTTGTTGCTTAATTATTCTTCAAATTTTAAAGCTTAATTTTTCCAGAATTTCGATGACCTTTCTAGTTATATCGGAACATATTGACAAACCCATTTGAGTATTTGGTGTGACTTTTGAAATTTATAGTTTGTCAGAACTTTGATGATTCTTTTAACTCTGTTGAAATTCGTTGATAAAGCTAATCCAGTTTAGCTTTCTAATTTTTTTATCATCGCTTTGCCTACACCTTTGACCACAGAATTCTGACGGCGTTATCTCGTACCGAGCAACCGGCAGGAAAGCTGGTAAATCATTAAGCGTTTTCCAACACAAAAGCAAACACACAGATTAGTTAACGTTTCGATAAATATTTGGCAGTTTTCGAAACTCACTTGTCGTTGGGCCATGTCGCGACAGGTCACTGCACACCGTCACATCTCGAGATAACTGAACGAATAATCATCAAAATCTCCACACTCGCAATATATTATAAATAAATTATGCTATATTATAATTTATAATTAAGCAAACAAAATTATGATAAATACTGTCAACAGTATCATATTCATATCTGATATCTCTTCCAGAAAATAAAGAAGAAACATTTGTAAATATTGTAATAACCTGTTAACGTATTGTAAAATAAATCATTAAAAAATTGAGAATAATTAGTATAGATAAGGGTTTCATAAAGCAGAGATAAAGTGTAATGGCGCCTTAATGTGATTAAATAAATTGAGTAAATAGTATACTAGTTTTACGACTATTGCAAGAGCATTCTTGCATCACCGCTCTAACAACACAGGAATGAAAAAGCACACGCCAATCGTAAGAAAGGAGATTGGTAATATCATTCGGGTTGGTCGAATGTGAAACCACTTAAAGGCTTAGACTTTCGTATTTATTTAATAGAAAAATTGTTGTAAAAGCGATATCAGTGAAATGTATCGATACCGCCGCTGCTTCTAAAAGAATTTATGCGTTTTACCAAGTGAGAGTATCTGTCTAATATTTATATTTTTAGATTGTTGCTAATTTTAATTGCCCCATTGTTTATTTGAGCCTTGAGTTTGTACACATATTTGCAATTATTAGGAAACGGACAGGGCCGGATTCAGATGAAATTTACGCAATTCACCGGTATTTAAAACCTAAGGTGCGTTCTCAAATAATTAGGACTTTCAAAAATAGGTATTTCTAGTGACGCCATCTACTGACAATTATATGCGTCAGAAAGGTAGAGGTACTGTCAAAATTTCATGACATTTAGGTGAATAGAAGCGGAGTTGTTGCGTCTAAAGTGGCAGTATGTTAGTGTCATCGGTACAAAAATGAGCATAGAAAAAAGAGCTAATATTAAGTTTTATTTTGAACTTGGTAAAACTTTTACCGGAACGTTTGAATTGATAAACCAAGTTTATGGCGATTTATCCCGTGGCAGGACTAATGAGTGCTATAAGCGGTATAAGAAATATTTGTTTTTTAATTTTTAATAAAAAAGTTATAACAAGTCAATTTTTTAATCGTTCATTTTTATGATTTAACACTATAAAACAATTTTTTTCTATGCCATTCGATTGATATTATTGAATGAAAAGTCGCTTTCGAAATTTTGTTCTGTGACAAAAATAAAAAAATATCTATTTCTCCGAAAAGATTACATTTTTTAGAGTAGATTGAAAAAAAATTATAAAATTCATTAACTTTTCTGCTTGTTACAATTTTTTAAATTTCTGAAATCATCCCTTAATTTTTAGTGTCCCTAACTATGTTAATTTTAATAGTACAAGAAAAAGTTAATAGACCGTTTTTATGTAGAATTTTATGCTCTACAACTTTTATAAGAAATTTGTTTTAATAAAAGTTGCATGGAATATTTTTAGCTCTATAGGGTGTTCCATCTCGCGTGGGTGCTACATACATTTGTTATTTTAAATGGAACACCCTGTATATTATTGCATTTTTGAATTCCTTGGTCAATATTGGATAGAGTTTATTAAATGTACATGATGTATAAAACTTACCATTTCCGAAATAATCAGTTGTTTTTGAAAAAATAGCGTTCAAACTTTAAGAGTTAGAAACCTGCAGTTTTCACAATTCGTTTTGGCATAAATTACTCTCTTGTCATCTGTGAGCAAAACGTGTAAGTACGTTATTCAGATTCGGAAATACTGAGACCTACATTTAATATCTTACTAGTTGAAAAACTTTTTTTTTTCAATTGGAATGACCTATATTAATTGTCATGGGTGAATGGGTGAATTGATGACCTTTCGACTGATATAAGGTTGTCCATACTTATCTTTAACAGTTTTCCAGAAAAATCAGGTTACTTTCTAAAGTCCGAAAAAGTTATGTAACAGCGTCAAGAAGACCTTGCAAAACCACTTTTCTCTCACATTTTATCAGGCCTGGGACTGGCAGTGTCAATATTTACTGGCATGTTTAAAAAGTGGTTTGACAAACAAAAGTAAACCACTAACAACAACTAAAACAAAACGCAAAATGAAACAAACTGATACTCGGAAGTGTCCTCCATTTTGATTAATATACAAACGAATTCGGTTTTTAAAAGACTGTTCAACATTGGTCAGCATGTCTGGCGTAATTTCTTGAAATGCTACTGTAATCCGCTGCCACATATCTCCCGCGGTAGTTGGTGGTGTAACGTAAACTTTGCTTTTTAGAAATCTCCATAAAAAGAAGTCGCAACTTGTCATATCTAGACACTTTGAAGGCCAACTCATTGGTCGCCGCGCAAAATCCATCTGTTGGGAAAAGTTTGGTGTAAAAACCGCAGCGGTATTGTGAGGTGGAGCACCATCATGTTGCATCCACATTATTCGAAGTGTAGCTAAAGGAACGTCGCCTGACAAATCTTTTAAAGAGTTTGTTAAAAAATTTAAATAAACTGCTCCAGTTAGATGCTGGTCAAAAAAGAATGGTCCAATGACATGGGTTCCCAAAGTTCAAAGACCATCGCCATCGTTGGCTATGAGTTGTCCGGAATTGGTGAGGATTTACTGTGTTATAATAATGGCAGTTATGGACTCGCTTAAAAAAAATCACATCTGATTTAACATCTCAAGTGCCCACTGACAAAACTCTAGTCTCCGCTGAAAGTCTACTTTTAGTAACTCTTGGAGTAATTGGATGCGGCAAGGATGTGCTTTTGTAAAATCCTATGTATCGATGTTGTACTAATAAATTGCAAGGCCTTCTTGACGCTGTTACATAGCTACTTTTTCGGATTTTAGAAAAGATCCTGAATTTTCTGGAAAACTGTCAAGATAAGTATGGACAACTTTATATCAATCGAAAGGGCATTCAATTTTGCATTCACCCATGACAATTAATATGGGTCAATCCAACTGAAGATTCGTAAGATTCTTAAATGTAGGTCTCAGTATTTCCGAGTCTGAATAACGTACCTACACGTTTTGCTCACAGATGACAAGATAGAGTAATTTATGCCAAAATGAATTGTGAAAACTGCAGGTTTCTAACTCTTAAGGTTTAGCCGCTATCTAACCTCATTTAGAGAGCTGAAATTGTGATTTTTTTTCAAAAACAACTGATTATCTCGAAAACGGTAAGTTTTAAACACCATGTACAATTAATAAACTCTACCTAATATTAACTGGTAAAGCTAAAAATATTTTCTTTACTTGGCACACATGATTCCAGACAACTTTTATTAAAACCATTCTTTTAATAAATTTTACAGTTACAGAGTTACAGAAGAATCCCTTTTAGGTGGAACACCCTGTATATATATCCGAAATTCAACTGTTTTTTATACGCTTTTTTAAGATCGCATGAAACTTTCCGAAAATTTCCACTATCCCCCAGATAAATTCATGAAATGAATTCCTGAATAAATTGCAGAAAGATTTTTCTGCCGTTCTTTGTCGTAAATAATCATTTTATTGGTATGATTACGAAGACCAAATTCTTGTAATCCAAGATTATTTTTACATTTCGGTAATAGGTATTTTAAATTACATCAGAACGATTGANTATATATATATATATATATATACAGTTGTATTTTACATACATTCTATATACCACTTTGCCTAGGTTTCCGTATTTGTCGTTAATTACTTTTTTATTCACTTTCACGCCAACGGCCAAACTGCGATTAAAAAAATACGCTAATTAAAACGATCGTAGCGAAAAACGAAAGACCGCAATCGCAATGGCAGTCAACAGCTTAACTACACAACTTTATCAACGCTGCTTGGGCATAAAAGGAGATACACACATCAAACATTTATTTTACTGCACCATTCTTTACAACGCTGTATATTATGCGTTTCTTATGGCGCTGCTATCAGCGCGATGTCGAGGATTGTTATGGAGTGGGTGTCACTTCCAAGGCTCAATTGACAGGTCTCATAAAAATATCGGATTCGTAAATTGTCATTTGGAATTAATCCCTCTAAAACCGAATATTCAGAATTGGTTTTATAAAATCACTGGCGTCAATCCTTTAATTGTTCGAGGAGATATTCCGATCAAATCGAGAGAGCCGGGAAATTAGGAGCGTTCGTCTCTTTTTTCCAAGGCAGAGCGAGCGAGAGGGTGGCCCGAGTTGTTCGTAGTTTTACAAAAATTGCCGCTATCGGGTTTTGGCTGTCAATTTTATTGTTAATGAGCATCTGAAACATCGGGAAGAGGGTGATTAATTTTCTTAGCGATCGGGGAGTCGAATATTGTTTTTAATGCCAAGCTACACTGAGAAAAGTGTTTGGAATCTTCATTCTTTGGGATATATAGAATTTTAAGCCTAGTGGATTGTAAATAGGTAAAAATTTAAAAATTAGCTACACACAGAGAAATAAAACCATCTAGAAATATCTAGTTTCTTTCTAAATATGTAATAATTGTTTCTAAGTCATTTGGTTGTCATATTTGTTATTATAGAAATCTCTATGTCTGAAACATAGAGAAAGGTTTTTAATCTTTTTGTTAGCCTTTGAGAAACTATTCTGAGAGGCTTTTACTTCGAAATACGTCATAAAATACCTCACTAACTACTTAATTGGTTATTGGCAGATACAGATAGGAAAATTTGACAAAAAATATGTTTTTACGCCGAGAGAAACATACAGTTGTAGACACATCGTCCTTGACTTTTGAATATTTCTACTACCATTTCAATATAAACATTACGCCATATTGTACACTGAGAGAAAAATTAAGCTCACTTACAAAATAGAAAAAAAAATACATGCACAAACGTTTTTAAACTAAGTAGCTTAAAAGAACAATTAAATTATATATCTAGAGATATGTACAGTTACCTAAGTCGCAAAAACTTAAAAGCCACAAGTCATTCATAAAAATTGTTTTGGGTTACAAATTGTCTAAAAATAAAGTGTACTTATTAAAGCAGCAAATCACCTGTTATTAGTTCAAATCGCAAGGAAAATATTTGTTTTTTTTTACAGAATTCAAAATACATTGCTTTTATGTTGGTATTATTTTGATACTCTTAAACTCATCATTGTTTATTGACGTAGATTTTTTTATCAGAATATCCAAAATAAAGTTGTGTGACTCAATTATTAATGGTGCAGCGTTAAAAAAGTAATTGTAATATCTAATAAAATGTAAGCCTAACATTCTAATCACAAGGATTAGCCCAGGAGTCAGAGGCTTGTGTGGGAGAGGGGGCGACACATTATTATTATACAGGGTGTCCCAAAATGACGGAACAAAATTCATATTTTTTTCCAGTTCAGATTTTAAAAAATCGCTTTAGTTCCAATTTATTCGTTGTTAAATTATTTTGACAATGGTTGCCCGTTTAAGCGAAAAACAGAATTTACATTTTAATTATGATTGAATGCGGATTAAATGTCAACTGGAAGAAAATATGAATTTTGTGCCATCATTTTGGGATACACTGTATATTCAGCGAATGCTATAGAAAATATTTTTCAGTGTACACTATGTATGTACCACGATCACATAAAACGATGTTATAACAAATTAGACGGGGTAGAATAAATCACCCCATCTAATCCATTTAAGCGCCTATTAGATCTCGTTCTAATATGTCGTAGGAGATTTTTTTAATAGCGATATCGGATGAGAAAAAAGCATTTCGGAATAACGGTACGTTTGGGACCAATTCTAATTAGTAAAATGGCGTCCTATTCTCTTTTCTGATGTACCATTTGCCCTTAATGCAAAATCCAATCACTGGATATGTGTGGGAGGGTATAAAGTTGCCCCGCTTTTTAAAACAACGACTGAGCAAATCGTTCGCTTCTGAGTCGAATAACCGTTGTGGATCAGCTTGATGCGAAGGGTAAAACGCCTGAAATACACTCAAGAACCTGTGTTAAAGTTCATATTTTGTTTCTTCTTTAACAAATCAGATTGCAGAGTACCTCTGTTTGATAGGTATATATTGTCACGTCTGAAGGAGACATTAGTATTTCTTTGTGTATATCATAACGTAACATTTTGATATATTCACGGACAGTTCGTTATTTTAACACCACTCATTCACTCTTGCCAGATCTCTTTGCAGTATAATACAGTCTTCAGTAGATGTAACAGAAGTGAACAATTTGAAGTCATGTGCATACAAACGAACACTAGTTAGAAAAATATCACAAATATCATTAGTGAACGTATTGAAATATAGAGCGGGCCACGAACCGAACCCGTATTGAAATATAGAGCGGGCCACGAACCGAACCCTAGGGTACACCAAAAGTAGCAACAATTTCAGTCGCTTAGAAAAAGCATAAAAACAACTCGGATATCTAAGTTGATGTTTGAGGTTGAAGAGAGAAGAATGTGCATTAAATTAGAAAGAATTTCTATATTTTTCGAAACTTAGCTGTCATTTTTAACAGATGATTCGTTCTGTAAACTTAACTAAAGAAGAAGCCTAAGAAAACCTACCCATTTCGGGAGTGTTGAAGCTCCTCGGAAGTCATCTAAGCCTTTCTGCCCGAAATAAATAAATGCATAGACCCTCACTCGTCATCCATATGTGAACAACGGCACGGAGCAAAAAAATAAGACACTCAGTGAACCAGTCGAGGGTGGCCATGCGTCACAGAAACGTTGTTAATCATTCTAGGAGATGCGCAACCTGTACAATACAGCGCTGCCTAGATCGGCCTTAGCTTTGTCGTGCGTCTCTTGATTACGGCGGTCATAAAAATGTCGCCGCAGGAATGTTAACAAAAGAAGATCGCTGTCCGTCAATCCCCCCCGAAAAAAAAACAATGGAAAGTATAAACACTCTTAACATTTAACGAAGGTATTGCACTAATGACGATTGTGCATGCGTCAGATTTAAAAAATATGCACCTTTCACTGTACGCTTAGTCTTCGGGATGGTTGGATGGAATGATTTTGTGAAAGCAAAATTCCTCTTCAAACGTAAAAATCTAGAGTTATTTATGTAACTATTATGCTAATTCACAGTTCAATAGGCTTTCTTCGCATCTGATTCGGCGTTTTGGTGAGGATTTTGCTCAAAATCCAACTGTTTTCTTCGATTGTCCTTTTGGCTGTTTAATCGCTGCTCATTTTTCCTTCTGATGAAGCTAACAGTACGGGAAATGAATCGTTAAGGGATATTATAAGATCAATCAATTTCTGGAAGCTGTTTTGGTTGATAGCAACCTTGAAAAAACCTACTCACGTAGTTTGAAATGAATGGGCTTCAAATTCTTCATTGTCAGTACCTATTAGTCTGAGGTTGAAGGAAATTGTTTGCAAAACTACTCATTTTAGGCAATGGATTTAATTATAATAATACTTACGTTAATAATTTATAGTTCCGGAGTCTGTTTCCAAATCTAATTGGTGAAGATGTAATAGTTCAAAATCCAGCTGCATTTTTAATTGTTTCAGTTGTTCAATCTCGAGGTTTTTCTTAACGTAATGTCAACAGCTTTAAGAAGATCCTTTCTGATGAAGTTAGTAGTAAGAGAAGTGAAACGTTAAAAGTAATTATAAAATCAGATGAACCAGTTTCTGGAAGAAACTTTAGTGAATAAGATTGTTTGAAAAACTCATCATTTTAGGTATTTGTACTAATTTATTATTTTTGTATCTGATCCAGCTAAATACCATCTTCACCATCATCACCGTCATCATCATCATCACCGTCATCATCATCATCATCATCATCATCATCATCATCATCATCATCATCATCATCATCGTCGTCATCACCATCATCGTCATCATTAGCATCATCATCATCATCATCATCATCATCATCATCATCATCGTCATCATCAGCATTATCAGCATCATCACCATTATCATCATCCATATTATCGTCATTACATAATTCCATGTTTATCGGAGCTTTATTTTTGATTTAGGAAAGATCTTACACTTTATTGTTTGGTTTTTTTGTACTAATTTTATGTAGGACGTTTATTGGAGTGATACATACGATTGAGATGATAAATGTTTTTGTGTGCAGTTTCTTTTTGTTCGTATTCAGATTTGTAATTGTCATCAGGTTAGGAAACATAATGTTTATGTTGTGGATGAATTTTTTACGTGAATAAGTAACTTATCGTTACTGATACTATCATTATAATTACTGAAGTTATTGCGTAATTATTTCCTGAAGGGAGTACGCTGAAAAATTGGATTTAGCTAACGGCATCAGAAGTGGGATTTCCAATTTGGAAAGTGCGTCCCATCTTAAACCATTTTAATCAATCCGGGACCGAATGAGTCATTTGAATAATTGATTATAGATATGTGGCCGCGTTTAAAAACCCTTTCCGTCGCCGATGGGGGCCGCAGGAGGGGATGAAAAAGCGTTGCATAGCGGGCGGCGGCGGAGAGATACACATTATCTTGAAGGGAGATATTTAGAATAGGTAGAAATGAATAATCTGAACGTATGAGAAGGACGGACACGGATGTCAATCAGCTGCTGAAAAGAGATAGTAAATAATCAATCGATATTTGCTTCAGACTTAGTTGGTATCACACTAATTGTCAGATGGGGGCCGGGAGGGGTGGAATATTGAGAAGGAGAACCGAAAACCGAAATATACTATAGATTCAGACATATATCTCATTTACATTGAGCTTTATCCTCAAGTGGATTGATCCGATTTTCACACAAAAACTCCATCAGATAATGTTAACTCTGAATATTAAAATATACAGATTTGGGGATACATAAAAAATAAGTTCGAAAACAAAACAATTAAAATAAAAAAACAGCGTGTTTAATTGTCTACTCGGATGTTTGAAATAAATTAAGTTTTTAACAATTTTAATTGCAACTTATTAACAATCGGACCGGAAAAAATACACAAACTGATCAGAGGCGTGCGTAGTTGAGGAACATTTTTAAATCTTGTTTATACTTTGCAAAATATTTTTTCGTACATACAGTAACAAAATTTAATTTTTTTGCACCAAAAATCAACAATTTTCTTTACATCCTGTGATGTTCTTGAATACATTATACACAATCATATTTATACAAATGTATTTCATATTTTTAAGGCAGGAAATCGTTAATTTTACATCAAGTATAACCATCCTAACATAATTTTATATTCAAGGTCGTGCATTCGGAGTCTCTTTCTGGAATTCCGGTTTTCATTTGAAATAAAAAATTACGGTCCAATACGCGATCAATTATGTAAGTAGTTTTTCTTTGTCCGACATGTCCGATCCGTATATCCCTCCTTCTGAAATGCACACGAGCTCTTCTGCGTACCGTTCATGCTTTACTGAACGCTAACAATGGCTCGAAAAATGTATTTATGAACAAATTATTTCTGTCTCTGACTTGGCTGATAATTTAATTTCGCCAATTTTTTGGGTATTTGAGTAAACTAAATAGTCAGTCCTCAATTGCATCACTAGACTAATTATTGTCAAAAATGAGACAAAAAATAAGTAACTTGAAAAAAATACCACACTTGAGAAAATTTGCATACTTAGACAATTTAAAGAAAGTTTTCAGTTTTTTAAATTGTTTCGTCGGACCGCTCGTGGTGAAAAAGTTCCAGAAAAAACAAAATGTATATATTTTTTATAAACTTGTCAAATATTTAGAGAGGAAACTTTCCTTTAATTGAGAATAATAAGAAAGTTTTTATGAAAATTAGCGGAAAGTTATGAAAACTTTCCACTTTGCAAGAATTAACATATAAAAATTGTTAAAGATATCAAAAGACTAATAAAAACTAATTTAGGTATCAGAAAAATGTCAATAGGGAAAAGAATACAACCAATATTACAGGAAACTTGTGGGTATGTTTTCGTAGAAAGTTTCTTGAAATGATCAAGAAAATTTTACAAACCCTGAAAACTACTAAAATTTAAAGTCATATAATATTTAGATATAGGAAACTTTCTTCTTTCTGGAAAGTTGTTGGAAACTTTCCAATTTTATTTTATTTACATTTTTTTCAAACATGATTGTATGTTTAGGCTAGACAGGAATTTTTCTTCTGAAAGTTCTGCGCAAAAGGTTTTTATTGTTTTTTTTAAATTAGTCAAGGCAAATACTAAGAAAGTTTTTATCAAAATCATGCGAAGGTTATAAAATTTTTCCTGCTATCAAAAATGGACAAATGCAAATTGTAAAGTTTGAAAGTTATCTCATCAAGAAAGTTTTCAAAGCTTTAAAACTTATTAAAAATAGAATTCTTATAATATTTAGAGACCTGGAAATATTTTACAAATACAGTGTCAAGCCAAAATATAGGAAACTTTCTTCTTAATGTTCTAGGAAAATTTTTACTAAAATCATACAAATCTTGCGAAAAGAAAATGTAATAAAAGTTAATTTAAGTTTCAGTAAAATTTCCAGTGTAGCAAAAATGCATATTGTTATTCGTATAATTTTTCTGAATATTTTCATAAAAATCCTGTCAAACTTTCAAGAATAATTTTCACAATAGATACATACACATAAAACATGCTAAAAACATACAAAATCTAGTTAAGTTGTGGTATGTGCAAAATTTTTAAAATTAAGGAAACTTTCAAGGAAAGTTTTCATAGCATCAACTACTTTCTTGAAAGTTTTAAAAAATTACTATTTTTTTCAAACATGAATGTATGTTTAGGCTAATAGACAGGAATTCTTCTTCTGAAAGTTCTACACAAAAGGTTTTTATTGTATTTTTTAATTTATTAAGAAAAGTACTAAGAAAGTTTTTAGCAAAATCATGTGAAGGTTATGAAATTTTTCCTGTTATCCAAAATGGACAAATACAAATTGTAAAGTTTGGGGAAAGTTCTCTGATCAAGAAAGTTTTCAAAACTTTTAAAACTACTAAAAATAGAATTCTTATAATATTTAGAGACCTGGAAATATTTTGCAAATAAAGTGCATATACTTAAGCCAAAATATAGGAAACTTTCTTCTTAATGTTTGAAAGTTTTTACTAAAATCATGCGAATGTTACGAAATGAAAATATAATAAAAGTTAATTTAAGTTTCAGTAAAATTTCCAGTGTAGCAAAAATGCATATTGTTATTCGTATAATTTTTCTGAATATTTTCATAAAAATCCTGTCAAACTTTCAAGAATAATTTTCACAATAGATACATACACATAAAACATGCTAAAAACATACAAAATCTAGTTAAGTTGTGGTATGTGCAAAATTTTTAAAATTAAGGAAACTTTCAAGGAAAGTTTCCATAGCATCAACTACTTTCTTGAAAGTTTTAAAAAATTACTATTTTTTTCAAACATGAATGTATGTTTAGGCTAATAGACAGGAATTCTTCTTCTGAAAGTTCTACACAAAAGGTTTTTATTGTATTTTTTAATTTATTAAGAAAAGTACTAAGAAAGTTTTTAGCAAAATCATGTGAAGGTTATGAAATTTTTCCTGTTATCCAAAATGGACAAATACAAATTGTAAAGTTTGGGGAAAGTTCTCTGATCAAGAAAGTTTTCAAAACTTTTAAAACTACTAAAAATAGAATTCTTATAATATTTAGAGACCTGGAAATATTTTGCAAATAAAGTGCATATACTTAAGCCAAAATATAGGAAACTTTCTTCTTAATGTTTGAAAGTTTTTACTAAAATCATGCGAATGTTACGAAATGAAAATATAATAAAAGTTAATTTAAGTTTCAGTAAAATCTCCAGTGTAGCAAAATTTGCATATTGTTTTTCGTATACTTTTTCTGAATAGTTTCATAAAAGTGCCATCAAATTTTCAAGGATAATTTTCAAAACAGGTACACACATAAAAAATGCTAAAAACATACAAAATCTAGTTAAGTTGTGGTATGGATAAAATTTATAAAATTACGGAAACATTTACGGAAAGTTTCCGAAGCATGAACTACTTTCTCGAAAGTTTTAAAAAATTATTATTTTCCGTAATATTTATGGAAATTTTTTCTTTTTTTTGTTCTTTAAAAGTTTTAATAAAAACATAAGAAACTTAACTAAAATTTGTGTGTTCAATAGATAGGTGTATACGTATAGAAAAATTCTAAAAACCTAAAAAATGTAGATATATTATGGTATATGTAAACTTTCCAGAATTGAGTAAACATTCGAAGAAAGTTTCCAAAACGTAAACTATTTTCCGGAAGTTTGTCAAAATCGTCATTTTAATATTTAAGTGTAGAAAATTTTCCTCCTTTTTAAAAGTCCTTTGAAAGTTTTAATGAAAACACTAGAAAGTTACAAAGATTATTCCATACATAGGTACACATAAATATCGTTAAAAATGTACACAATCTAGTCGCATATGAAAACTTTCTAGAGTCGAATAAACGCTCGAGGATAGTTTTCAAAACATTGTGAGCTATTTTTCGGAAAGTTTTCAAAACCAATATTTTCCATAAAATAGAGAAACATTTTACGTCCTTGAAATTTTTTTAACAGAAACAGAAAGTTACAAAAACTTTTGCGTACACAAAATGTACAAAATTAAATGTAATGTATGTGAATTAAAGTGTGGTATTTACAAACTTTCAAGAATTCTGTAAACTTTCAAGAATTCCGTAAACATTCAAGGAAAGTTTCCAAAACATTGCGAACTACTTTCTGGAAAGTTTTACATAACAATAATTTGTGCAATGTAAAAAAATGCTCTTAGTCCATTCTAAGCAAAAAATATTTTTTTGTAAAGTACAGTGATTAATCCGTTTTATGCTATCAGAAAATTACTGCATAATATTTAGCCGATGAAGTATTCCGTGAAAGTTGTGCATGGAAAAGTTTTGAAGTAAAAACTTGAACATCGGTGGCGATTCGCGCGATCTTGGATCATTTAAGGTAAAAACCCGCCCCGAACAATCGATGTTTGTAATAATGAATAATAACGGGTTTGCATGCTTCTATTTCGGCTCGCAGATCAAAACACATAACTGATGGCTATACACTGTATTCGTACTGTAGGAAGTATAAGGCGAAACACTGCCCTTCTCTCTCGGGCACGCTGCATCGTCTCTCTCTCCCTCTCATTGGCACACTGGAATCGGCATTTCACTTGGCTCTTTTCTCTTTATATTTGAGAGTATAATTATTGATTATCGAGCTTAGATGTACGCCATGGGGGGAGAGGGGCCCGGTGATTAAGCTATATGGAAACTCACCCCTTTCGGTGCTTCGGGGATGTCTGACTGATTGGGGATAAAATACGAGCGAGATCTAATATTTAAATTAGATACGTTCAGTTCTGAATGTTGTGCCTTAGTTTCCCCTTATCCCTACATACATTCGCATAGCACGGGTGGCCACTGCGCCTTTCACTCATTTCTAAAAATCCCACTTCTGATTTCGGTCGTCCCCCTTCTGATTTAATCAACCCGCGGTAAAAATTATTCCAAGGTATACGGGGTGTTACAAAACAACACGTAGATATTTTGAAAAGGCGATTGCTAAGCGATTTTCTGAAGCATGTAAATGCAGCCTAAAATGCTTAGTTTTTAACTTACAAGATTTTAAACATATTGTAAATTGAACTTGAAAACGGTGCATAAACGTTTCGAAAAACCACCTTCAGAGTTCAACTTTCAAAATAAAATCGCGTTAGAAACCGACTCTTAAAATATTACCATAAAGCAGTAGCGTACTATTCTATTTAGAAAAATATGCCACCGATACCCTGTATCTCCACCACTGAAGCAAATAAGTTTTAGGAAAAGGCCTCACATTTTGGACAATGTTTACATAAATACATGTGTTCAGTTTCAAATTATTTTACTTACCAGTTTTTAAATTATTTACAAAAATTAAAAATATTTTTTGAAGTTTAACACCCTGTATCTTTTTAACGAAGCGTCCTAGATAAAAACTCATAAAAAAATACGAGTTTTCATTTTGGTCACCATTTGTGAATCACCCTGTATAATTATAAAGTTTTTACTTAATCTCATTCAATATTTTCTTACACATAGGAATAATAAATCATTTTTATATTCAGACGTTACTAAAAATCCCACTTCTGATTTTGGTCGCTCCCCTCCCGTGGAAAATTATAGCAATTTACACGGGGTGTTCCGAAACTACATGTAGATATTATCAAAAGGCGGTCGCTAAGGCGATTTTATTAAGTACAAGGTTGAGCTGAAGGTGATTTTATTTTAATATTTTCGAAAAGTTCAAACGTTTAAAAAATGATTTTGTTCAAAAGCGACGCTTCTCACTGCCACTAAAACCCATAACTGTGTAATAAAAAACCTTGAAATATAAAATTTTGAAAAAGTAGTCTCGCAAAAAATATTTACCTCTGAGCCTCCCGTGATAATATTTAACTATAGTTTTACATTTTAAGGCACAAAAAGTTTAGTACATGTACAAAGTTTCACTTACGTTTTGGAAAATATTAAATAAAACCATCTTCAGAGTACAACTTTGAAAACTAAGCATTTTAGTCTTCATAAAATTATCTCCCACGTCTGATTTTCTTGTTTACTTTCACAAAATACAATAGCGACAGCAATTATACTTTACCGGCTTTTTGAAATGTTTCAGTAATAATCGCAACATAGAAAAAGATTAATAAAGTTTTCAAACTATCTTTTGGTAAGAATTCTAGGTACGTATTTGGATTAGGATGGATTAGAAGTTTCGGAGAATTTCTATATGGGAATTAAACACAAAAAATACTGGTGAATAATTATTATCTTTAAGCAAATATTTAACTTTTAAGTAGTGGGTAATTTTAATACATATTTGAACAAGTTTGGAAAAAGTCCCACTTCTGATTCAGCAGCATTTGTTTAGTCAATAAAGGTTGTAAAATTTATGACTGAATGTTTTTATATTGTTGAAAGACAATTAATTATTTAGCAATGACATGGAGTACAGATAAATCTTTGTTTTTGTACAATATGTTTGAATAGATGGTGTACCTTTAGTATTTCAATTAACTAAACTATGTTAAAATATGGAGATGTTTGGCCCATCAGGGCGTTTTTAAAAATCCCACTTCTGATTTTGATATACTTGTTTAAACATAAAGCGTTTGATTTTATGAGTAAGTGGCAGAGTTTCTGCTTTGTGCAGCTTAGGGAACAAATAAAAGTGAAGTAATTTCGTCCTACTTTCGCACAATAAAACGTAATTAATCTTAACAACGAGAAAATAATCTCTTAATTCTGTTTATGACACTTACGTGAATATAATTAAACTATATTATTAATAAAAATTCTACTTAATAACAATGCAAATAATTTTGAAACATATTTTGCCCATATTATTCCCAACTAATTCATGTAAATATTATTTATCCAGGTTAAGAAGATAATTTAATAACTTTTTATAATAAATTTTATTAAAACAAATATTCTGGGTAAACTTTGTAAGTGTCTTATTTGTTATATTCAACGACGCAACGCGAATAACTATTATAAAAAATATAACGCTGTCATAAAAATAAAACAATACGATTAAGTATGGTGGCTCGTATCTCTCGCTCACCCTTGTTGAGAGGGCATTGAAACATTTCCAATTAAAGATGCTCGCTTGTTTTTTCTCCCCAACACATCGTAAATCAGTGTAAAAAATTCATTTTCATTACTATTCTATAATGTATGATTAGATGTGACAAGTCGCGCAGGGGCGGTACAGATAAAAACAAAAATAAGGCACGAGGGATGTGTAGGGGGTGTAATTAAAAATTGGAATTTATAGACGGATTTTATCAGTCGTAGTTAAGCCAGCAAAAATTACTTTCCTTGTGGTAGAAACGAAGATAAATATGTTTACATCTGAGACAAAACCGATATAGAAATAACTATCTAAAATTGTTGAGCTGAATTTAATTCTTTCAGCTGTTAATAATGACATTGAATTTGAATAATCGAAATATAAAAAGATTTTTTTATGTAGCGTTGATTTTTTGTCTATAATTTATTTTTATAATACAGTTTTGTTAAAAGTAAAAATATATATGTATATTTAACGGATACTGATAAATTCCCAGTTATCACTAATGAAGTTGTATATATTTAAATAGATTTCAGCATATATTATAAATTGTAAATTGTAAGAAACATAAATATAATTTATATAGGACAATTTGAATAATTAACATAAAAATAAAAATTAATGACTCAGAATTCTCGTTATTGTATTTAAATTGTAAATTGATGTAAAAATATTACCAACATGATATATTTATTTATATGGTTTAGAATATCAGATACCTTTCTTTATTATAAAAATGTATAACGATTATTTATAAGAAAAAAAATTACGACCCAGAATACTTCGATGATTTATTCGTTCTTAAGAAATATTTATTCAGATCCAACTGTTTTGTATATATAGGTATACGATATACAGGGTTGGTTAAATTACAAAAGGTTGCATATTTTTATGTCATATCGGATTATGAAAAGAAACTGAAGGCGAGATGCACCGTTCCTGAAATGAGCTGAAAAAATTTGGCTTTTCTTATTTCTTCTATATCTTTTTTATTATTGAAAGTAGAGTAATGAAAATTTCTAGTTATACAAAAGCCGACATCCTTTCAGGATATGTTTTCATATCCAACTTTTGATTTTCTTATGGCCGACATATCGGATCACCATTAGATCAACCATTAAATTTCGAGTTCAACAATGTAAAATATATGGATGCAGATATTTTGTTAAAGGTCAAAAAACGACAGTGTTATGATTTATTCAATTTTATTGAAAAACAAACGAAAATTTTGACATTTGAGTTTAAAAGAAAACAAACTCTCATTTCCTGCTGTAAATCAGACATCAGTCAAGTGTTTTTATTATTACTTATTTATTTTTAATATATTTCATTAATTTTGTAATTGAAGTTATTAAGGTCAGGTAGGTACATTTTTTATACATACTTTTTTCTATTGATTCAAATAACAATTTACTATTTTGTTTAAACAGGATAATTATACGAAATCTGAACAAGTTTAATTCTTGTGTCCTATCATGCATTTTTTAGTATACAGAGTATAGTACAACGCCATGTCAAAAATAAAGGGTCGTATTTCTAACCTCAAATTTAAAAATATATTTTTAAATAAATGTTTGTTTATGGAACTTTCATTTTTGAGATAAAGCAGTAAAAGTTATGGCACAGCACTGGAAGAAAGTTTCTGTTATTTTTTAAATATAAATTTTATTTCGAAGAAAATGATCTTTCCGTTTTTTTGTTGAATAATTTCGTTGGATTAAATATTGTAATAATTTTAATTTACTTAGAAATAGAAATTGGATTCGATATACGATAAAGTGCACTGTCAACGTCGGTGCATTATTATCCTGTGACACCCATGGTACCTTCAACATTTAACATCCCACCAGTCTATTTAATTAGATTTTTTCACATATATGACATTTGTTTGACATTTAAAGTGTACTGACGTTAATGAATGTTAGGTACTTCAATAACGGAATTGACTTAATTTTCATTGCAATGTTTTTAATATTTGACCTAAGTGTGTTATAGATATTCATAAAGCCCTAGGGCGCTAAATAATAGATTAGTAGCGCATTCACTTTTTTTGAGAACAAACTGTTGACATTTTGATTCTGTTTTCGAAGTGTCAAAAAGGCAAGTTAGTTAACTCAAACGAAAAACACTTATCTGCTCCCACTATAGTAAAAAAGCGATTTCGAGTTATAAATGCATATTTTATGAACAAATAAGTGGAAATATTTGATGAATGTTATATTTTATTAATTATTATGAATGAATATTTATAGTAATTGTACAGTTATTACATTTAGTAACATTTATAAAATCTGGATAATTATTCCCCTCGCGTTTACTAATTGTCACATTTTTCTCAAAATGATTTGACCGCTCCATTTCAGTCACCGGAGGCTCAATATTATCTGAGTGATCCATTAAAACAGCATGATGCGACGTACTACTAGAACCTGGAGTTGAAGTGTCATTGTAAATAATCCTGTTGGCTATGTCATATTTGTTACTTAAACTGTCAGCAACATAACTTTCTGCAATTGTGGCTGATTTCCATCCAACTCCTGTATTAGCCAGTAACGTTGCCGAAGTTCTTCGGAATTAATGGCCTGTATATGTTTCAGGATGTTCTAGTTTAAAAAAACTGTGCAATCTTATTAGGAATCAAAGAGTATTCTTGCCGACTGGTTAGTTGTAACATCTACCTGCTTGATAGCGCATAAAAAGCGTGAAATTTCAGTTTTAATTTCCAATCTAACTTTGATAAATTTCTTGAGAATTTCTAGGTGAGAAGCAGAACCCAGACGAGAAGTAATTGTAAACGTACGTGACATACCATTTTTAGAATCTGGAATTGTAACTACAATGTCATCGAAATTTTTTAAATTGGCGTCCAAAGTAAGTTTGCATAACTCATCAGAACGGCATGCTCCTGCAATACCTAAGACCGTCACTATTTCCATTAGCTAATGTGTGTTATCAGGTGCCTGAACGGGAAAATCGTTGACTTGGTCTCTTGCAAAAACGTTTGATTTTTAGGTGCATAGCCGTCATTCTTACGTTTCAAACATGCTCTCAGCTTGGGGTATTTTGATATATCCACGTTCGCCTCTATGAAAATAGTTGACTTAATTATTGAGTATTCACTCCACACACTCGCCGGTGACTTTAAAGTTCTTGACTTCTCCATGAAATATGCTAGCGGTGACATTTCAGAAACATCAGTATTTTTGTTCTGGTACCATTCTTTGGAATTTCTGTATACTCGTCTGTAACGCACTTTCGACTTCTCGGGCAATAAAAAATCGCAGGCAGCATTTGCTGCACTTTCTATTTGAAAATCACTCATTTAGAAATAATAATTTAAAACCAGGAAAATTATAACTTTCATGTAGCTTTGTTTATAAACACCTTAGAAACGACAAAATCCAAACAATCAAGGCGACTTTGCAAGATTTCGAATAATGTCAAAATTAATAGATTACAATGTTAAATTTGTAATGTGTAGTCAATTTAATTCGACTTGCAAATTCGTTTGAAAAACTCTGAATACGTGGGCTCGGTGTAGCTCGCTTCTACATCTGTAAAGTGTTTACAACGGTGGTCATGGTTACCGTCGCGCAGCAGTAAGTGAGTGGGAGTAGCGCATACTTACGATGCACTTTGGACTTTGTTTAGTCCGATCGTAACCAAATAGTAGCTATTCACTGGCCCAATTATATTGTATTTTGTTTTTTAATACTTTGTACCTAAATTTTTTCGCTGTCCCTGGTATGGAAGTCAAGAGCCGCCACTGTGCACAGGCTATTAACATTTTTGATACTAAGTTTATTGATATTCGAATCTTTGTACATATATATGAAGCATCGTTATTCTTGTTATACGAATCCACATCTCCAGACCCTAATCCACTTCTCGCTTATCAGCTTTCGGTTCTCGCGCCGAAATTTCCTCCACGGGAACGCAGTCGAACATCCCGATCCGACTAAGCGATGGATATACGCGCGTCTCGGCGGTATCGGCAGATCGGCAAATTTTAATATCGACCAAATGCTCAGTTGAACCCAAATTATAAACATTACCCGAAGTGAAACTACGTATTTCACCTTGCGGAGCCGGCTTAATTCTAGATTTAAGGCCCCACGAACCAATTATGCGTGGCATCGGCATCGCCTGCCATTTTGATTCAATCTATAGGGATGACACTCCTGGGGATATCGCCCGGGATCTTAATTTGTTTTAATACCCGACATAAGAATGGATCTTTTGTTTTCCCCGGCCCCCCAAGATGTATTCGTCATAATTAAATCGGGTAAGTCGGGGGTGCCGCGATGTCGGACGTAAAAAATGTAAATAAAACAAACGATGATCTGATTAAATGCGCGGGAGGTTCGATTTCGAGGATTTATTTCGTGTCGCGGTTAATAAGCGAGATGTTGTTACTGCGGGATTGTACAAGGTGGAACAGATCGGCAAGCCAATTAATCTTAACGAAATTATAAGCGCAAGACGCTAAAATAACGCGGAAAATCAAAATGTTTGGGTTTTCTTAAATTTTTTAATAACTCTAATTTTTCTCAAAATTTTGTAGGTAGTTGTTTTTAATTTCAGTTCGTTACATGCATTAGTTTTCTAATCAAGTGTGTCCCCGGATGGGGTGCCGCACTCTTGTAAACTTTTTTTATTGTTGATTTTTCGAGAAAAAGTTATTCTTGATAAAAGTTTTGCTCATCTTTTCAAAATGTGAAATTTTCCCTAAGCAAAGTGCCTTTAATATTTGTTTTCGTTAAAAACTGTATTTAACAAAGTTGCTCGAGAACTCAAGAAATGTTTAAATACTGGGATTAGCCAGACAACAATAATCACATCTTGCAAATACAAAGACGCCGCAATTTTTATTAATTATACTATTTTACATATCATATAATTACCATGTATATATCCTTATCAATGTCAGCCAACATATTTATTTTTATTAACTGCCCACGGAATAATTTTTTTATTAATAATGCTAACCCTGGAGCAACGAATTTATCTTGTGAAATGTTATGGAATCGGTAATGTTTCATATCTATATGCAATACAAATTTTTAATGAAAAATATCCACATGTGTAGGCCAGGAAAAAGAGCTGGGAAATGATCATTTAGCGACTGTTTGTTTCGGCAAGCTGAATTTGTCACTATAGATGCTAAATATTATGTACAATAACATATTAGTTTCCACAGCCATAAAAATGGGGGGAAGATTGTTTGCAAGCTGGTTAATTGTATAATTTTTACGTACATTCGCGTTTTTCGCTTATAACCTTTTTCCGTTCATTTCCACGAGAAAACAGTAAAGTACTTCTTTTTCGTCTTCAAAAGACCTACAAAACTAGCCCTCGAGCCTAAAAAAATATTGATTTGATCAAAAGTTATAAACAGAAGAAGTTTATTTATGACTTTTGAATTAAACATTTATAAACTGCGTTATTATTACCAGAACGTTTTGGCATCGCATCCTCTCATTCCTTATCACTGTCTAATAACTCACACGAAATCTGGAATCGGTAAGTTGAATAGTTTACAAGTTATGGCCTTATAAACAAATTAACTAATTATTAGTCTGGACGATCCCGAGCATCTTCCACAACCGCACTGATTTTTTGCATGGTAGATTTCATAATAATACATTGAAATCTATAATTTTTTTTAATTTCAAATTTGCAACCTGGAAAGTTTTTTATTTTTTAGCCTTAGTTGCAAAATGAACTATACGACGCACCGCGTGATATAGTTATATATTATTACATATTCGGAAAGCTTATGAAAATGGCTTTAAGTTAAAAAAAAATCGTCAAGATTCGTTGAAAAACAACGGAGTTACAGACTGTCAAATATATTATTTTCAAGCGAATTTCGCTTTTTTAACGGCAGGACTATGAATATTATCATCATTTTCTCCGGACTCGCTATCGTTCGCTTCCCCCTCCCTTCCGCTACGCCACGGCTCGCCGAAAAATCAAGCGACCCCAGACTTTTGACAATATTTCTTATGCACTTACATACATACTTCCACAAATAAAATATTTTTATCTGGGAAAGTACTCGGGTTGCCGGTTATGACAGTATTTATTTTTGCCGCTACTAACCTAATTTGTTTAACAATAAGCTGCCAACTTTGACAGTCTGTAACTCCGTTGTATTTCAACGAATATTGATGATTTTTTTTTAACTTAAAGCTCTTTTCATAAGCTTTCCGAATATGTAATAATATATAACTATATCACGCTCGTGCGTCGTACATTTAATTTTGCAACTAAGGCTAAAAATAAAAAAAATCCAGGTTGCAAATTTGAAATAAAAAAAAAAAAATTGATTTCAATGTATTATTATGAAATCTACCATAAAAAATCAGTGTGATTGTGGAAAATCCTCGGGATCGTCCAGACTAATAATTAGTTAATTTGTTTATAAGGCCATAACTTGTAAACCATGCAACATACCGATTCCAGATTTCGTGTAAGTTATTAGACAGTGATAAGGAATGAGAGGATGCGATGACAAAACGTTCTGGTAATAATAACGCAGTTTATACATGTTTAATTCAAAAGTCATAAATAAACTTCTTCTGTTTATAACTTTTGATCTAATCAATATTTTTGACGCTCGAGGGCTAGTTTTGTAGGTCTTTTGAAGACGAAAGTACATTACTGTTTTCTCGTGGAAATGAACAAAAAAAAGTTATAAGCGAAAAACGTGAATTTACGTAAAAATTATACAATTAACCACCCTGTAAACAATCATCCTCCCATTTTTATGACTGAAAACTAATATGTTATTGCACATAATATTTAGCATCTATAGATACTGATAAATTTAGCTTGCCGAAACAAAAAGTCGCGTTCAACTCTATATTTCCTGGCCTATTCACTTCCCGAACAAGTGGATCGGACACTATGGACCAATACCTTGGCCTGCACGGGCACCCGACTTCTCCCCATTAGATTATTTTCTATGGGGATACCTAAAGCAAAAAGTGTATTCAAATGATTTTGACGATAACATTGATTTACTTAAGCAAACAATTCAGGAAGCTATTAACACCATAAACGAAGAAATAATCTCGTGTGTGTACAAGGAATTTTGAAAACGATTAGAAAATGTGGATAGAGGTTTACAAGTTGAATAGGACTTGCTTCGTTGTTGTTGTTAATTCCAGTTCCAAAAAAAAGTAGAGGAATTAAAGAAGCTTCAAACGGAAGTACTTGGAAAATGGTTATTCAAATATTCCTCAACATTTAGATTTTGCTTGAAAGAACTTCAGTGATATGAGTAATATACTCGTATTTTAACTAATTGTAATATATTCAGGATGCCTTCAAATCTCAAATTAGTAAAGCTCAAGCACAAATTAACAAAAAGCAAATTAAAACAACAAAAGGAAACAAAATATTAATTTCGAGCCAACAAAGAAGAGAAACAAAGTATCAGTTCTCTATAATTAAAAAGCAGAGCAACATGCTCTTGATCATTTTGAATTAAGTTTTTTTTTCTAATAAAAATCCGTGTTACTCTCAGTACCCAATTCTTCTGGGAATTTTGGCTTCTTGATATACAAACTTTCGTTGTTTTTTTATTGACTTCATCTCTTGAAATAACTAATTAAAAATTGTTATTTAAAATTATTTATATGTATATTGGTTTGATATGTCAGAAATGTGAAATATGGATATCATTACGAGTAGAATACAGTGGTTAAGTTACTTCGGCAGCCATTTTAATTATATTAATGTTTAAATATTATAATAGAGGGATCAAAATTTAAATTAATTAATAAATTTAATTCCTGGCAGTATCAAATATAGACTAAAACTAAGAACCAAAACAGTACCTATACTTTTACAGATATATCAAAGCGCAAACCAAGATTTTTTCAAATTTTGATTTTTGAAAAGCTAGATCTACCGATTCACTAGGCTTTTTTCACATTTTATTTTATCTGGAATCAAAAATTGAGGTAGGTATCCGTTGTTTTTTTATAAACATATTTGCAAACCTGCTTAAAATACGTTTCATATGCTTTTCGTAATTAAAAATGAGACGTGGGAGATGTAGAACAGTAAAAAAAATAAACCAAATGCGGAAATTACATTTTAGGGGCAATATGTAGAGGACTGTGACTTACCCGATTCGAACTCGACACTATTTTTGGAGTAATGTCAACGAGAAATAAATAAAAATCGATATTTTGCATGATTTTTTTTAAATTGGCATCGAATTTCGATAACCTTTTGGTTTGTTGATATCAGTTTAATATTCTAATGTTTTTTCTAAATGGAAATAAAAGATAATATTGATATTTTTAGAATAATTAGGTCCGTTGCTAGACAGTGCACTATTAAAAAAAATCATAGTTTTTCTTTTGACGGATATATTTAGAAAACTATCATCACAGATTACAGAACAATAAACTTTCGTTCAATATTAAGATAATTTTTATAATTATTATATTACTTAAATAAAATATTGACATGTGTTTTACAACAAAATTAATTTATTGAAATTCCCAATAATTATGTATTGATAACAAATAATCAGTTTTTTTGTATATTAACGCAAAAGTGATAACGATTTGCATAATATTAATTAAAATGATTAGGATTATTTATTACTTTTTACCCAGGGATCACCACAAAAATTGAACCAGAACGTGGTTAAGTAGGTATATTAACATATAGGTCCTAGACGAAAAAAAATCTCTTATAAAATATTACTACTCTCCTTTTTAAGCAAACTGTCACACTTGTAATCATGTAAAAAAGTATTTTCATATAATTCCACAAAATAATATATTTTAATGAGTACAGTTTAATAATATGGGTGTATTAAATTCTACAATTTATATCTACTCTTGCGTTTGCAATAGAAAGTAGAAATAGAAATGTTTAACAAAATATTAAGGTACATCTGACCTTGACTAAATGGAACGCTATACGACAGATGCGCGGGTAAAGATCGTGAAAATTTATTACACGTAGGTACGGAGAGTGTGTAGCTGAGACTGCGCAAATTTGAACAAATAGATTCGATTGTAGACACTAAAAAAACAGATCGGTCAATGCAATCAAACGTATCAAAAAGCTCAATGCAGCAGATTTTAATAAAAGATATGCATCTGCATCCATTTAAAATTGAAATCAGACGATCATTTTAAGCATTTCAAACTCGTATATTAGATTAATTATGTAGAATTGCAAGTGTTGTTTTCGGTGTCCATCTTGGTTGCGAATAATTGTTCACTGAAAAACAGTCGAGGCGTGTAGAGGTGCATTTTCTGTGATAACAAAAAAAAATAAGCCTAAAGCGCGGATACGCTGCTCTTACAACAAGCGAAATAAGCAATTCAAGTAAAAATCCGTAGGAGAGCCCGAAAGGGTTGCGATTCGAATTGCAGCTTTTCCTTGCCAGCCGGCGAGCGCATGAATAAGGTAGAGGAGGGAATCAGCGATAATTCGGAGCCGGGCTCATACGCGTAGTTTTTCTTTCTTTGGCTTTCAGTGTCGGGAAAAAAACGATTGAAGGCTCCGCGGGATCCAGACGGCTATGGGAAAGCTCTATACTCTTTTGTTTTAATGTGTAAGATAATATATGCACATGCCTCAAATGGAACGTAATCATTAGACTATAAAAATAAGCGCGAGAGGGGGGCGCTTCTAGTTTTGTATTTTAAGGCTCGTGTTTCCTTATTAATTAACGACTGCGGAAGATTCATTCGCTTCTGGATACGTTCCAGAACTTGTTGCGTGATGTGTGAAAAACAAAACAACATATTAGTAACAATAGTTACTGTTATACTTTGCATATTTCTGATATAATTGAAGTAACTATAATTTATTTGTGCCAACAAAATGCATTAGTCATTACAGAACTTAGTAAAAATAGCGCTTCTAGAATTCATTGAGTAATGCGTGAAAATAGCGTCAGTAAACTAGGAACATTTTTGATATAATTGAGGTAACAATACAATTTATTTGTGGGAAACGTTAATTTATTAATCATTAAAAAATCAGTGTTCAGTGCCTAGTAAATATAAATCTTCCAAAATTCGTTAGATGACGTGTGAAAAACGCAAATAATTGCGCACTGAGTCAGTAAAGTAACTATATAATTTATTAATCGTTACAAATTTCAATGATTAGTAACAATAAATCTTCCACAATTCTTTAAGATATCCTTGAAGACACCAGTATAAGTAATAATAGTTATTTTTATAGTCAGTTTCTAATATAGTTGAAATAACTATATAATTTATTTGTGAGTAACAAAATTTATTAACCCTTACAAAATCAAGTGTTTAGTAAGAATAGCTCTTCTAAAATTTTCATTAGGCCATGCGTAAAAAGCGACAGTACTTCTGACGGTAATTAATGTAATACTGGGGCATTTCTTTATGTAATTGAGTTAATAATATAATTTATTTATGCAAAAACTAAATTTACTAATCATCAAAAAATCAATGTTTAATGCTTAGTAAGTAAAAATAAACCTAAAATGCGTTAGGTGACGAAAATAATACATATTAGTGGCAATAGTTAACATTATACTGAGTAAATTTTTGATATATTTTTGGTAACTACGCAGTATATTTAGACGAAAACAATATTTATTAATCATTAAACATTTCAGTGCTTAGTAAAAATAAATGAATTCATTACGCTATAAGTGAAAGACGGAAATAACGATATTAGTAACAATGTTACTTTTGCACTGAATCCATTTTTAATATAATTGACATAACTATATAATTTATTTGTGCATAAAATCCATGAGTTAGTTAAATGAGTAAAAGATGAAAGCAACAATATTAGTAATAATAGTTATTGTTTTAGAGAGCGAAACGCTAATACTATTGAGGTAACTATATAATTAATTTGTGCGTTACAAAATTTATTTTATATTAAAATATTCAGTGCCTAATAAAGATACAACTTCCAAATTCATGAGGTGATGTTTCGAAGATAAAAACAGTAGTTACTACTATACTGAACTAATTTCTGATATAATTGTGGTAACTACTATATACTTTATTCATGCAAAACAAAAATTTATTAACCATTAAAAAACTACGTTTGGAATGAATAAAATCAGTCCAGTTACACGAATCAGTAAAATTAATGTTCTGTGAATGGGTAGGATTTAAATTACTAATATTGTGTTAAAATATATCTCGATTTCGGCATTTATACCATACTGACAGCTCACTTTAGCGTGCAATTTGCAAATTGTGAATAAAAAGCAAGATTAAAATAACCGTATGTGATATACGCGTTGATTTTTATCTGGTTTTACTAATACGTCATCCCAAAATATGATTTATTAACGGCAATAACAATTTGTTACCCGTGATCTTACGGTTAGTTGTAATAAATAAATTAGTAAATCTTAATTTTACATTGACTACAACATAACTGTCCGTGTAATGTTTCAGTTTGATATTTTAGGAACTATTTATTTGGTAGAGTTTCATGGATGTGAAAGAGAAGTAGCCTGAATGTTACTTCATCGTTTGTCATTGTTCATTGTAAACGAATCATTAATATTAGTGACGCCAAGATTTAGGGATTTTTCGTTACCCATACCAGTCCTGCAATGTTGGTTGCCTAAGCTCGGTGGTCTGTATATTCTGCTGACCATGTTCCATTGACTGTATTCCACTAATTACAGCAGAGCGATTATAGGTTGTACGCTCATTATAAGACGGGGCATGATCAGATCTATTCAGAATATATTTTACAACTACTATTTAATTATCTACGGCTTTTTCCCATTCACTACTTCTGCAATAAACTCGCCTGAAATGGTAACTTACGTGAAATCCGAGTTCCGTAAGTGCATAGATTTTGCCAGCGCTATTTTATCGCGTAAATATGCTATAATTATTAAATAAATCTCCGGCTTATCTGAGCTATTCCTATAAATTACGAATGCGTTAACCCGCTCGCTGTTCGCCCTTTACTTTATAATTTATAACAATTCTGAAGAATTCAGTTTATTCCTATGAATATTTCCCGTCCTTATCTGCGAGGATCTCGCGCTAGCTGCACTGTAAATTGTGTGATGTATAGCAGCCCCGGCTCTTAAGTTTATTATATTGCATGTACGAGTGTATATTTGCCTAAAATAAATAAACGAGCCGCTTAAACGCTCGTCTTTAAGTCATTATCTAGTAGTCGGAGCCACCGCCGCCACTCTTTTGTTTGTTTCTCCATGGGTCTCTATTAAGGCGACGAAAAAATGCGCTTCTTACAAACAAACAAGAGACGATCATCGATCGCGGGTACGTTAACACCCCAAATAACCGGTTTATTTGTACTTACTAATTACACATTTGCGTTTTTATTGCACAGAACTGTCGTCGGCGATCCGAATCCGCATAAGAATAAAAAATATGTTTAGTTGAGCGTTTTGTAGCTGCTTCGTGCATTTATTGAAATTATTCTTGAACTGTGAAAGAGCTATCTACGCATTAGTTTTACGAGTCCAGACATCCCGTCATTGTCTTGGGAAATCTCTGAGGCGGAACATGGCGAGGGTCAGTTGTAAGACTAGATAAAAAAATGTGCTCGAAATTCATATTCAGCTGTTTTATAGTCCTGATAAATCTAGTACAAAATTTTTATTAAGAATTCAAAATTTATGGGACTCGGTTCAAAATGGGTTATAAACTTCCGATTTCTACACGAAAAAAAAATAATAATTTGCACAAGTCCTTTTATCCTAATTTGTTTTGTATAATTATTCATAACCAGGATGGCCACCAACAACAACACTTAACACTTATACAGTCCGTACAATATTTGTTGACAATGCCAAGAAAAGAATGAGCCAATAAAGTTCTGCTATCGGAACTACTGCAACAATTTACCACGTCAGGGGCGTGCCTTGAAATTTTCCGCGTTATTTTCTTAAAATAATTATATACGTTAAACCCGACACTCTTCGACAGGGAATTAATTTCGTTTCTTTTATTTTTCACCTCAATTGATTGCTACAACAAAATTATAGCTATTTATGGTACTACTGTGTTACTCTGGGGGATGTTTAGCCCTAATTTTCCCAAGTGACGTAACATACGAGTGTCAACCTAAATTGTATCTGTAACCAAGGGTTGTCAGTAAACAAACAATATTTTTTGAGTTGAAATCCTAAAACCAAGACGGAAAAAATGGAAAATGTGGAAATTCCATCTGAAATTTTAGAAATTTCATGATTGGAAAATCAACGAAGGGGTGAAAGGCGTAGATGAAAATGTCTTGCTGGATTATTTTTCCAATTTAAGTGAGAAATTAGCTCCATCCATATTGTGGACTAAATATTCCATGTTGAAGTCAACGTTGAGAGTTTACAAGAACATTGAAATTTCTAAATTCGGAAGACTAGTGGCATTTCTAAAATCTAAGCACAAACATTTTCAACTAAAGAAATACAAGGTCTTAGAAATAGAACAAATCGAACAATTTTTGCGTGAAGCCCTAGACGAAGATTATCTTATGAATAAGGTAGGTTCTACTGAATAGTTTAACTGAGTTATATTTATTAAATTTATTATTTTTAGGTGGCGTTGACATTAGGAGTTAGCTTGCCGTTGCGAGGAATTGACCCATCTATGCATAGACAATATAGAGAACAAAGGGCAGTTTTTCCAAATCATGATTTCAAATACTAAAACGAACAAACCAAGAAGCTTCGCTGTGTTAAATTAAGGATTTTGTGTTAATCCAATTGAATTAATTAAAAATATTTTAAGCTAAGGCTTCAAAATGTGCAGCATAAAAGGTTATTTTGCAATTTTCAAAAGGGAAAATGTGTTGGTATTAATAAACAATCAAAAATCCCTTAATGTTGTTGCTTTACAGCAAAATTGATATTGCTACAAAAGATACAAGGGGTGCAGACTCCTGGAGCAAGAACAAGCAAAGGGGCAACCTGTTCTATAAATTTACCACAATCACAAAATGATTCCAATAATCCTTTGGCATCAAATTACGGCCTTGCCATAAGTGTTAATGTTAATATTAATAAGTAGATTGTAAGTTTGTAGAATTTTAGGTTATTTGTTGACTTATTACTATTTCAATTTGGTTTTCTAATAAAAACTAGAAAAATAAACCAAACATTTGTCTTTTTAGATTTTTATAAGTCACTAGTGGGTTATGTCATAACTTAGTAGTGATTTATGACTTATAACTCACTAGTGACTTATAGGCCACATTATTTCTTTAAAACTAAATAAATTATAGTATCATTATATACAAGTGTTGGATAACTCTTTTATATGATATTTTTTTCAGTGTATAAGTGTATGGATGGTACTTAAGTTGGTTATCCGGCTTATTTGGCACAGTCCTGAGGGAATAAAGGTACAAAATAGATAAGATCATTCCCATTTATTGAATGATTTTTTTCAAGATTTGCAATTGAGTAATAGAATAAATTCATTTTAAGAAAGAGTTTCATATGTATGAACGTGTGTCGTAGTTCACTTCGTTTTCGAGATACAAGGTCAAGGTACTGAAATTAAAAAAAAATGCTCTGGGGGTGGTTGATGTGAACTGATGAAATTTGGGCACTGATTTATCTAAGTAGAAGTAAAAGCCTGTTAGGTTGACTTACAAATATGTCAACTTGTGGCGAAATTACGACGGTTCAGTATCACTGGGAGCCTCAGAATTTTGACACCAATAAATATTCTGTAAATTCGTGCTTTTTATTGCCCATGGAATTTCCAAGAATGCTGATCTCTTACAGTTTATTCGAAGAACAAGCAGTTTTAGAGTTTAAAAAATAATTGGCGTCGAATTAAAATTTCTACTTGAAAGAATTTTCTTTTTACATTCATATATAAAAAAGATTGTTTTTTATCTGAATCAAAGAGGTTGATAGCAACACCTTAAACTATCTTTTATTTTTTTGCAAATTTCTTTGGTTGGTACAATTTTTTAAGAAAAGGTGTTTTTTGGAAGTCTATTTAGAAAAAAAGATTTTAATTTTAAATTGTAGTTGTCAATTACAAATCGAGTGTTTAGGGATATTTTAGTCTAATTAAACTTATTTTTTTGCTAAATTCGATAATAATTAAATTGTTATTTCAATGTGACACAAATTATTTTTCTCAATGTATACACAAAGTCAAAAACGACTTTTTTCCAGTGTATACTAAAGTATGTAAAACATCGCCGTGCTGATAGGCTGACTCATACAAAACCTTTATTTTAGTTTTTTGTATAAATTAATGTTGTACCGTGGAGCAGAGCGACTTGGCACGAGGACAAATACAAATTTTATCGGGAAATTTATATAACGTTGTCGCCGTCTTTATTTCGTTTCGATACCGACTGTCCGGTTGGAGGGAGACGGAAAACCTTTTGTCACGTTGAAAATTTCGTCGAGGAAAAGATACAACGACACTATCGGTATTTATTAAGGTATTTTGTTTATTTTCGTTTTCCAATAAATATGTCGCCGTGTGGCATATAAAAACCGTATCGCTAAATTAATATCAACGATACGGAGCGTTTTATTTTTCCGAGATATTTTCGGGGACGCGTCTTAAATTTTAAGTGGCACCGGCGTCCGCAATTGTTTTTTCGTTACAGCGAATGATGACTGATGACATAAAATAGCTGTTCAAAATAAACATGCGAACGTAAATAGGATGATTCACGGGCTAGTACTAGACGGTGGAGGCGCTGGTGCCAATAGTCTTTCAAGAATTTCTCCATAGCGTCTTTTAATTTTCCCCCTTTTCCCTCGAAGAACCACAAAAATTCTCAGTTTTTCCCTCAAGTATTTTTTTTTAATAAAATACTAACCCAACCAGTCTAATACTTAAATTGATAGATGACATAAAAAGTACTTGGATCTGGAATGGAAAATATTTTTATAAGATAGTGTATTTTAAAAATAATGTATTTTGCTAAACGAGATACTCTATACTTTAATTCAGTCTTTTCTTTAAATATTTTTAGCTGTGTGGAGTATGTGTTCCATTAAAATAAAAGAAATTGATATGAAGGTTCTTACACTTTGTCAATTTAGTGATTTTAAAATGATAAATTCAATATCTTCATTTGCGTCTATAAAAACACAACAATTTCGACTTAAGAGGGAAAAAAATATCACTTTCGTATTAGCTTTTATTTTTTTAAAATATAATATATACATATTATGTATAGATTTATACGATATTAGTTAATAAACAAAATTGTACAATTCTCTTTTTTCAAAGTTTTTTGTATATCTACATTTTATATCTTTAAATTTCAGATTTTTACCACAAATAATCTAATTGCTGTTTTTCTCTCCTTTTCACTTTAATCTCATTTTCCCCACAATATAGGAAATTTGTCACGATTTGGCATCACTGGATAGTGTACATGTTCTGTCGCTTGCCTTGTGGAAGTCATATGACATTTTACTTACGCACTGTTCGGGATGTGGTCATTAGCGGGCCTGCATTATTTAGAAAAGGGACAATAATTTCAATTTTATTTTAATAGGACCATTTCGATTTTGATAAACGTTATTTAGCACTGGTACTGTTTCTAGTACTTAATCGTTTGTATTTCACTAATTATGTCAACAAATGAGTTATTTATCCATTACAAACAAAGGTGTGGATACTTCAAGTTTTCTCTTGTTAAACCTCAATAAACTATCATCAGTGAATATAGAGATAGAGATAGTGAATTGTGACCAACTGAAAGTTGGTCGCTATTACAGGAAAAGGGACAGGGATCTTGATAAGTTTACCCCCTGTGACATCATAAAAATTATTTTTCCAAATTTCACCATATGAAAGATCTGATTTTTCTCTATAACTTTTATTAAAACAGTTTTTCAGTATCTTTTCCCATTCAAAAGATATAAAATGATGTGTATTTGTCTTAATAAAGCCATAATGAATATAAACATTGAAAGTGTCTCATTTGCTATTGCAAATACTACTCAAGATGTAATGGTTTTTCACACGGATTACTTTTGTTTCTGATAACGAACATTTTAGTTGGTTTGCTGCAACCATCTACACCGCTACAAAGAGAATTTTGATTGCGCTGTTGAAATCATCCATATAAACTGCAAATACTATTTACAGATAATATATATGTTTTTTAGTTTTCGAGATGTGGACGACAATTTTAAATAGAACACTCTGTACATTGGCACTTTTATCATATCTTATTATGTTGTTAAATTGGCATATATTATACCTTGTTAACATCGCATTGAACTATTGTCATTGAACTATTGTCACATTGAATTATTGTCACATTAAATTGTTGAACTATCGAACTATTGTGAATTGTTGAAATATTGTAAATTGTTGAACTATTGGTAAATTGTTGAACTATTGTGAATTGTTGAACCATTGTGGAATTGTTGAACTATTGTCACATTGAATTATTGAACTATTAAACTATTGTGAATTGTTGACCTATTATAAATTGTTGAACTGTTGAAATGAGTTATTGAACTATTGAATTGCTGAATTGTTAAAATTATTGAATTGTTGAACTATTATCACATTGAATTGAATTGAACTATTGCCACATTGAATTATTGAACTACCGTCATATTGAGTTGAATTATTGTCAATTGAAATGAACTATTGTCACATTGAACTATTGTCGGCGTGATGAATGTTGACATCTAGTGGTAGGATCACATAATTTGTGTAAATTTAGACAAAAGAAATAAATAAAATGAAGTTATATAATCCCCACACATTTTTACAGAAAATAAGTTGTATTGTTTTGTCTGTGTTGTACTATTTCTTAACTTTTTTAGATTTTTGAAATATAAATTAAATCGTCTATTGCTCCCGATTACAACTACTACTCTGTAACTTTTGTCCACAGAACAATTCGTCTGTCGTCAATTATTTCGTCGTTTATTTTGACACTAGACGTTTCTTGGAAGAATTTTACGCATTCTTCCAATTTCGGATTAAGTCGGTCAGAAATTCCAGTGTGCGTCGGGCGATTATTTTGCGTTTAATCAATATCCAGCCATTGAACTTAGATTATTTAATTTTATCACCAATTCATTTGTAGAAATATAGACGGAAACGGAAGTCGAGTCGGGCTCTAGCGACTTATCGAAAAGCGTTATCAGTTTTTGTCTTTGTTTCTGTACGGCTTTTTTTTGACAAATGCGAATTCACACATGCGTGAAACAAATGAATTCTGCAATAACAAATGAGTTAGCACCGGAAGCGAATAATGGCGTATTATGGTATATCGTACCCGGTGGTAAAGGTATTGATGGTATATTTAAATTTTATGTTGCCGAGTCCATTAAAAATCATGAATATTCCATCGTTAATTACTGAAACTATGTAATTTGCCCGATAGGTTATTTAGGAATTGTTGGATTTACATAAGTGCCGATTTATATTGAAAAAAAGCGCCTGGCAGGAAGTCACGGGTGGCTACACCTCCGACATACAGGGTGTTCGCATTCAGAACAAAAAAAAGAACAATAACAATACTTATTGCATCTAGATACGTTGTCCTAGTCATTGGAGTGTACACATTAAAGTGCATACCAAAATACTAAAGTGTTCTTTGGTCTATAGGGCACACTTACGATTCTAGATAGATCAAATATTGTAGAACAAATTTGTTACAGTTTTGTAAACATTCCGAATACCACAACTAAAGTGTATGGAAAAAAACTAAAGTGCTTCTTGGTCCCTCTGATACCTTTACATTCTAGATAACGCTTTTTAGTCCGTGTATTATAGTACTATATTACTATTCAAGCTTGTTATAGTTATTACCAGCATCCGAAATCACATCTAAAGTGCGTAATAAAATATTGAAATATTTTTAGTCTCCTGAGACCCACTTTAGCTCTTAGATATGTATCAACTTTGTTAGTCTTCAAAATCATTTTAACCAATATAACTAAAGTGTGAATCAAGAGACAAATGTTTTTAGTTCCTTGAGACTTATTTTAGCCACTAAATATGTATCCATTCAAGTTCGCTACAGTTATTACAAGCAATTAACGTACTATTGACCAAGTATGTTTCTTAGCATTCTGAATACTATAATTAAAGTGTATATCAAAAGACTAAAATGCTTTTCTCTTTTCTCCTGGACACACTTTAGCTTTAGCAGCTACGTAGCTCTGTATATTACATATCTAGATATGCAATATACTACTAGCCGAACCTGTAACAATTATTACAAGCATTCGACATACCACAACTAAAGTGCATAATAGAAGAAATTTTTTTAGTTCCTCGGGAGCCACTTTAGCTTCTAGATATATAATATATTACAAACCAAGTATGTTACGGTTCTGCAAACATTCTGAATATCGCAACTAAAGTATGTACCTAAGACTAAAGTGTTATTTAGTCCTCCAAAGTACATTTTACCTCCTAGATAGGTAATATCATATTGACCGAGCCTCTCATTGTTTTGTGGATCGGATTCCGAGGAAAATCGCTCTCTCTGTTTTTTTTTGTATACCAGAATGATTCTACAACTAAAGTTTATTATTTAGCTAACAAATAGATTAGTGTCAATTAAGAATTGCCTAAAATCGATTTGTTAGAATTACAACGGCAAGTGAGCCGTCACGACGATGAGGAATTAAACAGTTTATGTACGCGACTGCGTGAGCCAGACAATAAAAACCGTGCTCGGAGGATCCAGACCATACAAATACTGCATTTTATAATTAATAAATTAAAAGATGGGAAAACTAACAGCTGCGTTGCCTGGAAATAAATATTGATAGCGCAATACAAAGCACCCAATACAGATTGATGCTGAAACTTAGGACGCGGTGTTGATGTTTTTTCTGGTAACTACTTAAGTACTAAGCAGATTATATACGAGGGGCCTCGTCGCTTTTGCTGCACGTCGGCCAGTGGTAGGGGTTTCTAAGGAGCGCTAGAAGAGGCCGGTCGGCGTGGAGGAACAATTTCGGCTCGCGTTCACCTGTTTCTTTTAAACCGATTACAAGAGAAAATAAAATCTATTTACCCGGATTTTTGCCGCGTTACAAGCTATCTTGGTGGTTCAATAGCATCTAGGGTGAAAAAAGTTAACCGTAGATTAGAGGAGATCAACCTATATTTTGTAAAATGAGCGGAGAAGTGAAGGGACGATTTTCCTGTCTAAATTTACGATAATTTTCTTATATTTGACATTTAACATTGAAATCTTTGGGAAACTAAATTTTCAGAAATTTTTCAAGCGCTATTGTTCATACTTACTATATCATTCGTCTTTACAAAAAGTATTTTCTCTAACACTAAAGTGTTTTAAAATAATTAATTAATAAGGCTTTTCTCAGCATTCTGAATACCACAACTAGAGAGTGTACTAGGAGATTCAAATGGTTTTTAGTCCCTCGAGGTACATTTTAGCCGCTAGATATGTAACTACCCAGGTTTGTTACATATATTATATTAGGGCTAACACGACTAAAGTGCATACAAAATTAAAATGCTCTAGTTCCTCTTTATCCACCTAGATATGTAATATACTATTGACCAAGTATACAGTTTTCTTAGAATCCTGAATACCATCACTGAAGCGTATACCAAGAGACTAAAATATTTTTTAGTCCCTCGGTATACTCTTTAGCTCTAGCAGCTACGCAGCTCCGTATATTATATATCTAGGTATGTAATATACTACTAGCAAAGCTTGTAATAGTTATAAGCATTCGACATACCACAACTAAAGTGCAAAACAAAAGATTAATATTTTTTCAATCCCTTTAGCTTCTAAATATATTATACACTATAAATCAAAGTGTGTTACAGTTTTGCAAACATTAAAGTGCGTACCGAAGACTAAAGTGTTTTTAGTCCCTCGGGACCCACTCTAGCTTCTAAATATATAATACACTATAAAACGAGTTAGTTACAGTTTTGCAAATATTCTGAATAACACAACTAAAGTGAGAACCGAAATACTAAAGTGTAGTTTTATGTTTCAAAAGAACTAATTAGATTTATATAATAAAGATAATGATAAATAGTGGTTTTGAGGCTTTTCTCGGTATTCTGAATACCATAACTAGAGTGTGCACCAGGGGACTAAAATGTTTTTTAGTCTCTAGATATGTAACTATCCAAGTTTGTTACAGATATTACAAGCATTAGGGCTAACATGACTAAAATTAAAATGCTATAGTTCCTCTTTATCCACTTTAGCACCTAAACATGTAATATACAGTATGTTACAGTTTTATTAGCATTCTGAATACCATCACTGGTATACACTTACCAAAAAACTAAAATGTTTTTTAGTTCATCGGTATACACTTTAGTTTCTTTAGCTACGTAGCTATGTATATTATAGATCTAGATATGTAGCATTCGAAATACCACATCTAAAGTGTATAGCAAAATATTAAAATGTTTTTAGTCCGTCGTGACCCACTTTAGCTTCTAAATATATTATTATACACTGTAAATCAAGTGTGTTACAGTTTTGCAAATATTCTGAATAACAACTAAAGGGAGTACCAAAACACTAAGGTGAAGTTTAATATTTTAAAAGATTAGTCTTTTATAAATAAAGGTAATATCTTCCATCATTACTCTTGCTAGCAACAAATTAGACTTTTATACTCTACTTAAAGAATTAACAATTTTTGGTCTATAGATACAAGATAGATTATATGTTTTGTGTTCTGTATTTCCAGTCCTACAAATAATATCTGCTAGCATATTCCAGTAATAAACTTATAAATAAAATGATTGTTATGCAGGGATATGATGAACAGAAGAACATTAGATAATAAGGACGAAATTGAAAAGTATGAACTGACCGTAAGGGTTGGGAGACCCTTTTTGGGGAAATATAAAGGGACTGTAAATGGATCTCAATATGAAATAATAAATTAATGAAACCAGCGTCGGTAGAAATTCGATACTACGTACGGGGCTGGCCATTAATTATTATATTTTAAAATGCGAGCATATATTCGATAAAATGTTATATTATAGACAAAAGACTGAAGGAAAGAGATTGTCTATAATATTATTGTCAGTTTCAAGGGAATAACCATTTTTGGCAGTTGACAGAAATATCAGCGTAAAGGTTAAAGTACGTGGTAGCTTTTTCGAAGAGCCTGATTGGTCAATTAAAAAAGACTCATTTCTGGTATTTCTGCAAGAAATTTAACCAAGTTAACTTTTCAGCTTCTATTATTGTCTGCCTCTTTTCAATATTTTGCGCCTTTGTCCATACAAATATCGAAATTACACTGTTGATTGTTAACTATTGTGTCCGCTGATTTCTGTCAATCCCTAGATTTTATTAAGTAGTTTGACAGCCGCCGGAATAGTCAGTGTACAAATAAAATATTTGACAGCCTGTCAGATGTCAGATTAGCTTACGGCGGAGCCATTGCGGAGAAATAATGAAGCAAGACAGTTGAACATCGAGAGACGCCTGCTTATTGTATTTTAAAATGTACAAATACATTCTTTGTGACATTATTAAGCCGTTTGACAGTTGTCGGACGTGTTAGCGTAAAAATAACGAATGGCAACCTATCGTGTGTGCGTACGGTGCTGCCACTGCGGACAAACAACGAAGCTGGACGGTTGAACAGCCGACAAGCGTCAGATATGCCTGGAATAAAGAACCATTCACGTGTCGGAGATAATTAAGCTAGAAAAAAATACGCTGTTACATTATTAATCGCCGCGAATGGTATTTCTTTCAATTCCGTCAGACCAGAAAATATTTATCCAATTACTCCTGTACGATTCACGCGGTATATTTATAAATATGTCTCCCCAAACAAAATATAAAAATAGCCCGCCGAACTACTAGATTATCTCGTAGTAAGTGTTTTCGTTTTGTGACTAAGTAGTATTTTTAAGTCCCAACGTTCCAGGCCGCTCGAAAATCACTCTATCATCGACCGAACGGCAACAGAGACCCCCGCTAAAAACAAAAGAATAACAATGAGGGCTCCAAAATCACGCGAAGTCCTTACGCCCGGTTTATCGCTGAAGATAAGGCCGGTGCATTATCGAATATATGTCATGATACTTAGATATACAAAGAAAATGCCCTGATATTAATTGCTGCCTTGATTTTCAATTATTCCTTTTTTGTAGATGGAAACGAACCGAGCGATAGCAATTTTAAAGGAACCTCGCAGATATTATCAGCCGCGGCTACGTCGTTTATCAATCGCGAACAAAAATGTACAGCCAGAACTACGCAGTGCGCAAAGTCGGGGCGTTTCGGTTTGCTCGTTTCCTTACAAAGATACACAATTAAATAAGTTAATTAAATAAATAAGACACTCTCGCGCTTAACCATAGAATTAGAGAAATGGGTTAAATTATTAACAGGTACCTAGGTATTGCAAAGTACTAAAAATGTTGACCCAAATCTCACAGCGATAACACACGTTTTGTCGCTTAGTGTGAAAGGGGCTTTATAATCACCCAAACACGTAGTTTTTGGTAGGATTTATTTAAAAACGGGTACCAATCGACTTACCTCTTTGTCTTTGGTAGCGATTTCTGTTTCGAAACTTTGCCTGTCCATGTTCGATGTGTCCTTGTTTTCGCAGTTGTTCGACGTGTTGTTCGCTGATAGTTGTTCCTTGAGCGTTGTCACTTCTTTTTCCGCAAGTGTTGCTCTCTGCGAAAAATAAAGTCTAATTAATACAATACAGTAACTTTTTTTGTAATAGTCAAAGTCGAAAATAAAAATATAATAATGTCTATTAAGTATCTCTGAAGATGTTCGATTTAAATTGATGAAACTTGGAATAGCGTTCCATTTTATTTAACTTTTGTTAACAACCGAAAAAAATAGAAAAAACTGTTTTTTCCTTTTTTCCGAAATAAAAAATTGGAAAAATGAAGAAACCTGAAATAAAAACACTCTTATTGAAAATAACAAAAAGGTACGCAATCTTAATTTCTCACGAGTAAACAACAAAAAGAAACAAAATTTCGATTAACGACACTTAAAGTAGTTGCTAATCAAATATCAACATAAAAGCAAACTGAAGAATAGAACTTAAAAAAAAATATTCTTTTGCAAATGCACATAAAAGATCAAATCTTGTGATTTTTTAGCTTCAAAAAGCGGAAATTAAAACGATTTCTAAAAGTTAATTTTTATATTACATTATTTTATTGGTTGACTTGTAAAGATATCTTAGATTTTAACGAAAATTTACTTATTTTGTTTTTGTTTCAGTTTTTCTGAGAAAAAAATCGGTTTTCATCCGACACCCAATTGTTCCGAAAATTTTGGACCTCTAGCCAGTAGTATTGACAATTAAGATATGACATACTTTGTAGGTTGTATGTACAGGGCGTTTCATAACTCTACCGACACAGAACATGCAAGTGTTAAAATATGCCGATTTGATAAGTAATATTTTTTTCTGGAATGTATCGTTGAAGAGATTGGCTTCTGAAGATGAGTGTTAAATTTTGGAAAACAATAATATTTCAGCAATGCCTTAACATAGAGCAACCAAATTTGGAACATGACTTGCGTTTATTGTTATCTTTAATTGGTAAAAATATGAGTTTGTTGGAAGCTCAATAAGGGCCTGACTAGGGGCAGGGCGCTCTTAAAATGATGATTTCTTTTATTACAGGAAATTTAATTTAAAAAATTTTTTTATTCTTACAATATTTTCGTAAAAATAACGGTTTTTGAGATAACAGGGACTTTGTAAAACAGCCTCATTACTAACTGAATCGGACAAAAAATAAAGTATGCAGTTTTACGACTAGTAGGCTATGATTTCATGTGTCATATTTGACGTTTACAAAAAAGTATCAAGAAAAAACAATTTCATTAAATTAGATTCTTTATTTAGTTTTTAACATATTAAACAAAGAGGAACCTTACAAACAAAACCTTAACAAATTCAACTTTAACCGCATGAACTACCGATATCGTTAAATAGCACTACAATAACTATTGAAAATGGTCACTATTTTCTCCAATACATAAATTGTGGATTATTTTTTATGGGGTTGCATTTATTATTTATACGATTCCATAAATATGCTTCAGATACAACCGGTGTAAAATAAACAAATTCCTTTAAAGCCCCCTCAGAGAAAGAAAATACATCTATTCAGATATGGTGAACTTGGTGGCCAGTTTTCTGGACCATTGTTTCCTCGTCCTATCCATCTATTCGGGAACTGCTGCTTCAAGATGTGTCGTACATTAGCACTAAAATGCGGTGGAGCACCGTCGTGCAACAATGAGAATTAAATAAAATTAATAGAAATTGTCATTCTTATACAGTGTGTCCAATATAAGGATGGGATAGCATTAGGATATAGGAAACAGCAAATTAAAAAAAAACCGGGGTTTTTTATACCTAACAATATGCCGTTTAGAAAGTTTTAAAATTCCGGGTAGTTCCGGAGATATCCGGAAAAACCCGAAATTTTGCAAAATCGTTTAATTTTTTCTGGCTTTAAAAACGAAATTTAAAATAAATTGTATATTTGCAGTGCCACTTTTTTCTCTCTATCCAACGGCGTCAATATTTTTGCAATCCGACGTTTCGTCTTCGAGGGGCCATCATCAGGTTAATTTTTTCAAATACGTCGCTGCTATTTTTGTAACAAATTCTAGTCATTTCTAATTCTGAATTAGATGATATTATTATTGTAATCGCTTAAGAAGGTTTTTAGCTTGTTTTAGCTATCACTTAAAATTTTTCCTGAGTACAGCTCTGAACGCTTTCGAAATATCTATTGCAGGAAGTCACAACAGTATAAAAGTCAATAAAGCACATAATATCCAACAATTTTTTTTGATCAATAATTTAAAAAAAGTTGTACCTAATAAAAAAATAATACGAATTTATGAAATGTTTTATTATTTCTAATTAGTATTGCTAATAGTAGTAGCTGTATTGACTTTTCAATTGTTATGACTTACTTCAATAGATATTTTGAAAGCGTTCAGAGCCGTACTCGGGAATAATTTTACATGATAGCTAAAACAAGCTAAAAATTTTTTAAGCGATTACAATAGTAATATCATCTAATTCAGAATTAAAAATGACTAGACTTTATTATAGAAATAGCAGCGATGTATTTAAAAAAATTTACCTGATGATGATTCCTCGAAGAAGAAACGTCGGATTGCAAAAAAGTCGACGTCATTGGATAGAGCGAAAAAAGTGCCAATGTAAATATGCAATTTATTTTAAAATTCGTTTTTAAATAAAGCCAGAAAAAAATAAAACAATTTTGCAAAATTTCGGGTTCTTCCGGATTTCTCCGGAACTACCTGGAATTTTAAAACATTCTAAACGGCATATTGTTAGGTATGAAAAAACACAACTTTTTTCTAATTTGTTTGTTCAAAGAACGAATTTTGCGTTTAATTTGGTACATTATTAGCCCAAATTTTACAAAGTTACGAATCACAAGAAATTTTTTAATAAATAAGATTTTTTTTTTATTTAAACGTAATGTAGGTATCTAGTTTTTTTATAAGAAATAATCCAACAGTCTTCTAAAGTTAAGACACGGACTTAGAAATCACCCCGTACAAACTCGAAAGAAAATTTAAGGAAAATGCAAAATATGTTTTTTAAAGTAGTTTGAAAATTTAAAAATGATTAGTCTTTATTTTTAATGAATTTGTTATAACAAAAGATTAGTTTAAATATTTTAATATAGTTATTATGTGGTTTTCATGATAAAAAATATATAAGCAGTTAATTCTTTATATGTTGATGAGTGATATTCTTTTAGGATGTACCTACATACATTTTTTTCAAGTTTGCATCAATAAATTTTTAAACTAATAAAACAGCGCCGCCATCTCAAAGTTTCCATCGGCAGGGGCGATAAACAAGAAAGTTTTTAATAAAGATAGTGCTGTTATTTTTTACGATATGTTATAATAAATAGGGCGAGGGCGTCGGAATCCCATGAAAATTTGAATAACTGATTACCCCTATTTCCCATTTTCCTCTCCCGCGAATATATAAGAAGATCATTATTATTACGGGGTATCAGACCCGTAAAACAGTGTCTAGAGTTTGAATTAAAAATCAAAATATATTGCCCCGGCATATATCCCTTACTTCGGGTTTAATAATAAACTCACTTATCCAGCGGCGTGCCCGATTTATTTCCAAACTCTTATAAAGGACCCCGTAAATGTGCAAAATAATATTTTTTCTAACTAGCATATATTTTATTGTTTATTTTATTATTATTACCATTGCAATATACAGGGTGTCCCGAAATTCATGCAACAAAATTTGGTCACAGATTCTTAGGACAAATTTAGGGGACCCGTATTTTTTCTTTTTGCCAACTGGCCCCCTCTTTCGGAGTTACAGCCCCCTGAAATATGCCCCTAAAAAGTCTTTTTTATATCTCAAAACCTTGTTGTACGAGAATCACTAAATTTGGTACACAGGGGTTTTATGACATGTGGAATCTCACAGTGCTACGCTTTTTGACGAGAATCCCCCTTAAGACACTTTTTCGTGGGCCCCCTTGTCTTTGGAACCAGAAAAATTTGGTCGCAAATTAGATTTTTTTTAAAATTATTAGTTAGCTAGAAAGACATTGAATTTAGAAACTTTTTTGTCTCTTGATATTTGTTTCGTAAAACGCAATGTTTTTGAGGAAAATGGCGAATCACGATATGCATTCGATCACATTTTGACATTTTTCTCGAAAACATTGCCTTTTACGAAAAAAGTATAAAGGGACAAAAAGTTTCTAAATTTAATGGCTTTCTAGTGGACTGATAGTTTTTAAGAAATTTAAACATGCGACGAAATTTTTTTGGCTCCAAATACCAGGGGGCCCACGAAAAATTGTCTTAAGGGGGTTCCCCGCCAAAAAACGTTGCACCATCAGATTCCACATGTCATAAAACCCCTGTGTACCAAATTTAGTGATTCTCTTACAATAGGGTTCTGAGATATAAAAAAAAGATTATTCTTAGAGGCGGACGGGTCCCCTAAAGTCCTAAGAATCTGTGACCAAATTTTGTTGCATGAATTTCGGGACACCCTGTATGGTTGGTTACAAACACAAAAATATAGATCCGTTTTCAAAAAAAAATTAATGTTTAATATTTTTAACTTAGTATTATACTTAAAATAGATTTTACAGGTCCTAACGGGAATATTTTTTTTCACTTGTCACATCAGAAAAGTCTCTTTTTTATTTAATAAATGTAAGTAACCTTAGCTGATTTCCTAGATAATGAGAAATAACATTACAGACATTTAATACTTAAGCCAAAAATTGAAATCTAGTTGTTTAAAATTTAAAAAAATTGGAAAAATATGGAGTATGAGCTTATTCACTAGGATTTATATAATTTTTTTGCCATTGGTTCTTATATTTTTCAATATACTATATGAAATAGTAGGAAAGTATATATAGATTTTTCTGATGTGACAAATGGGGAAACTGTTCCCCTTAAACCTGATAATTTTAATCCTGCAATGTCTACAAAATACTAGCTCCAACAATCCTCACTGTAAAAATAATACTGAAGAATTGTATGAACAGAATTTCATTGTCAATTTGAAAGTTAAGAACAGTGGGACAAAAAAAAGTTTCTTACTACAGTCAGTATGCTAAATGAAAGTCGAAAAAACATACAAAAATAAATTAATTCCCACATACGATCCGAAAGCTACAATCAATTCTGTATATTCACAAACATGCAACAGAAGTGAGTGAACTTTACTCAAATAAGAGTTTCTGCTAGCTATCAAGTGAGTAAGTTTTGAATCTATTCTGAGTATGCAAATCAAATTAAGAATTGACTTTTTCTCTAATATGATTTAAAAACTACTATCGAGTAATTTTGCACTGTGAAACATAGTATGGGGTGGGATCACTCAATGAGGACATTTACTCCGATTTAGTTACAAGTGTACCAAATACGTATTTATCTGCAGAATTTATTTAACGGGTACCTATATTTGAGTGAAAGTATTCAGTCTTAGTTCAAATATTATCACAAATGAGTTAAATTATCAAAGTGCTCAATATTGAGTGAAAATGTACTCAATAATTTCACTCAACGGATTTACTCTGTACTTTTATTGCCTTCACACCGATTTTTTTAGTGTATGTTGTGCTATTCTGCTACTACAAGAGATTCCTATTGTACACTGTAAATAAATCAGTCTGAGTGAAGACTGAGAGAATCCATCGAGTGAAATTATTGAGTACATTTACAGTCAATATTGGAAATTTTGATAATTTTATACATTTTTGATAATATTTGGACTAAAACTGATAGTTTCACTCATAAAATTTTAGTTGTATCTACTCATACTAACAGAGGAAAATTTTACTCAATCGAGTGGACAGAAACTGATACATTATTGAGTGAAATTGAGTGAAAATAGTCCAATTTTTCTCACAGTGCAATTTCACTGCAGTTTTATAAACCCTTGTTTTTGTTTTGGTATATTTTTACTATCTATATCCAATATATCGCAAAATGTTTTAATTAAAAATACAAACCATTTTTCGTTGAACTGTTTTTGATAATTTTTGATAATTTCCATTATCGACAACATAAAAAATATATCTATAAAACAGTGTGAGCTTCACCAATTTATGCGTTCAAATAACGATTAAAAAATATTTTTCCTTGAAGGGAAATTGACACAAAATTACAAACATTTGTGGTTAGAAGGGAACCCTGTCCGCGCGCCGCTGGCAGCTGTAAACCAGCCCGCGGTGTGGATGAAACGCTGCGCTATTGTTTTTATAATAACATTGAGATATTACCCTATGCGGTATAGAAAGGTGGCTATGAACATATTTCACGTAATAAGGCGCTGGGGCGAACTCCGCGAAAAATTGAACATCGCTCTCCTCGCGAATAATAAGATGGCCATGGAAATACGTAACAGTCGAATAACGCTGCCTTATTATTACGCCTTTTTACATTCGGATGTCTTTCGAAGCCATAAATAACGTGTAAATCGTTTTATTTATTATTTTCTTCGAGGTGGGTGGAAAGGAAGTGGAAACGAGGTGCATTTTAAAGCGGGGAAAAAGTTTGGATTGCTGCATTGTCATGTCGTGAATTTGAAATTTTTGAGAACAGATGAATACCACCAAAATAATGCTAATATCCTAGGTTTTACCATTAATTCTTCGGAGTGTTTTATTATTACCGAGACATAAGCAACGAGAGTTGCTCCTTTCTTTCATATGTACAGGGTGTCCAAGTGAAAAAAAATCATTTTGAGTTTTGTTAATATTTCGAAAACTTTTTCCATACCTACCTTGAAAATTTTGTGCTTTACTTTATTATAAAGGTGTTATGGTAGTAATTAAGGAATATTTATAATTAAAATAAAAAAGAATGTATGTTGAAACTCTCAAAGGAATTATCTCTTGTTCTTGTCTCTAGTGCCCGCCACCGTCATTTTGAACAAAGATCAATACGAAATTTAGCCATGAAGACTTGGTTAAATTATTTCAGCATTACATGATGAAATATTCCATGTTAAAAAGTACACTGAATGTCAAAAAAATGTAAATTTCCAAAACTAATACCATATTTGAAAAGCAAATCAGTTGGATATCGTCCGAAAGAGTCCAGAATTCTAACGAAAGAGGAAATTGGGAGATTTTTACAAGAAGCACCTGATAATAGATTTCTGCTAGAAAAGGTAATTCAAACTAATATCAATCGATGGATTTAACTAATTTTGAACTTTTCAGGTCATTTTAATAATTGGTGTTTGTGGAGCTTTGAGAAGAGATGAGCTACTAAAGATAACGAACGATGATATTATCTTTTTCAAGGTTAAAATGGTTCAGTTAACAGAGTTACACCATAAAACTTAAAAGATAATATAAAATTTTCATTTTCATTGTTCTGAACAGCTGTCTAGTCTCTACGAGGAGTTGAAAAGAGGAACATTTTTATTTTTTATTGTATGAAAAAAAAGTCATTATTGTTAAAAAAATTCCATTAAGTTTTTTGTTCAAATGCAGAAAAATGTAGCGCTAACATTATTCGGGGACTCTATTAAGAAATAGTATTACAGTGCTTGTAATGCTTTCGTATGCAACAATTTTGCTTAAACTTTTAAATGAAAAAGGGGAGTTGAGATTTATAACCAACAACCTTGTACATATTTAATGAAGACTACTACAGAAGCAATTTTAATGATGTAGATATAATGCTAAGGTCCAATTTACCACCACCGAGTTTATTTTAATATATTTCATTTAATTAGATTTCGTTAAATTTCTCAGTTACACCACTGACTTCGCACGCAAATGTCAAACCCGAGGGGTGGATAACTCAATAAAAATTTGTACACAGATTTTAAATCCCACTTAATTAGGACTGATTTAAGTACTATTTTTCAATTATCCAGATTTAACATGATTTAATTGACAAATTAAGAGATTTAAATTGAGATTTAAAAACTTATTAAATTTGATTTAAGGACATTTCTTTGGATTTAAGGAGATTTAGTTAGATTTAAGGTACTGGATGGTGATTTATATTGATTTAAAAGTGATTGGACCAGAAATTTAACACAAGTCAATATTACTGACATTGTTTTTGCCTCAGTTAAAATGATTTTACTAATGTAAATTACCAAAGTGGAAGCAACTTCCAATTATCAATGTTTTTTTTTATATTTGCTTACTTACACTATACGCGTGAAAATAAGCTGCAAATATAAAATAATGTTTAATAAAAGTTTATGTTATATTTCTATATATTTTTAAAATCTTTATACATTTTCTCAATCTGTAGTGTATCATATCTTTTATTTGTAAAAGGTTCGTTTCCACATATGAGAATTGGTCCATAAAAAATAAAATCTCTCTACGTCATGAACGTCTTCTTTTTTGGCCATATACAGGGTGTCTCATAATTAGTGACCAATAATTTACTACTTAATTCTATTGCTAACAATAAAAATATGTTTTCATACATATAAACATGGGTCGATAAAAGCGTCCTAAGATAGCCCCTAAAAGGGACCTCAAGAAATTAAATTTTTTTAAATATTTCCGAAACGGGTTGAAGGATAATTATGCATTCTGACACCATTAACGCGCATTAAAAGTCGAAATAGATTATGATAAAATTTTTGAAAAATATTAGTCAGGGGCGTCTCAATTGGGAGGGTCGTTGGCTAAAATTTGCCCCAATTTTTTTACTTGTCGAAATGTTCAAATTCAGATGCCAACGTATAATGAACTTCACTTCCTCTACAAAAAAGGTACTCTTTATTTCTTTCGATAAAATGCTCCATTTCCGAGAAAAATGGATTTAAACATTTCATTACATTACCTCAATAAAATTTAAAAAAATTTTCTTGGATACCTAAAATACCACTATGAATTTTGATATGTCATCATTGTAATGTACAATGTGGAAAGTGCTTAGAGCTGAAAGCACTTAAAGCTAGCGAATCTCGTTAGCTTTGCTTATGCATGTTTTGGCTATTGCGAATTAAGGAGGCAGTTTATGGTCTTATGAAAATTTAAATCACGATTTAATAGATTTATAAATATTTTTTGGCGATTTATAATGATTTATAGGAATTTAAAGGAATTTTAATAGATTTAACGCCTCCAAAGGTGATTTAAATAGATCTAAAATTATATAAATTGATTTTAAGACAACTGTATTGATTTAATAAAATTTATAGAGATTTAATTTGATCTGAGCTAAGAATGTACACGGATTTAAGGGAGTTGTCCACCCCTCGGTCAAACCCTATTAACGAGACACCCTATACCAAAAATCATATGTTAAAGTTGAGTTTTCTTGACGTTAAAACCGTTGTCTGTAACTGCAAAATTCGGTCCCAGTCGAATCGGGGCGCGGGGCTAGTTTTTTAGGTGTGCTGAGAGCTAACTGGATTATCGTATGGCAAATGTCCATTAAAACAATTGAATTTGAGATAATGTAGTTAATAGTTAAAACCCTATTGAAAATTGGATATTCGGGACAAAACTCTAAGTTTTAGTTTAGCGATTCATTCTATTATGTTGGCTTTCCTTTAAAGCTCTAACAAAATTATAAAGCTCCGTCTCCCTTTTCCGCGGCCGGCTGGGATGCTAGAGCGAAACGAAACACCGACGCCAAAAGTAGGCACCATACTCGTACGGCATCTCGCTAGAGTAACTCTATCTGTTAATTTTATTAATCCCCACGCCGGAGGAATGCCGCTTCTCAGTTGTTTTTGATTTACATGGCCCTCTGTATTCAGCTTTATGCAGTGCGCTCCTGCACGGAATACAATGAGAACGATTTCCTTCCAGCAAAAACCAGCCGGAGTCGACTGAGACGACTCCTCCCTTTGCATTTAAATAAGACACTTTTTATTTAACCTTAAATGTTATTAAACTGATCAAAATTAATCCTAAGTTGTACTTTTTGAAACCAGGTATATGTCTATGCAGTTTCTGGACTCTAAGGATTTTTTTAAGAGGCCTCAAGGTTTTTTTTTTTCATTAGCACTACTCCCAAAAAAATATATATTTTTTTAATTTTAGCAAATGATGTCAAATAATATTCATTGATAAAAGAAATCTAGATATGCAGAAGACAAGACTTCTAACTGTTGATATTGGGGGAAACAACTTCTCTACTCTCTCTTCTCAACTCCTGACAAAGACTAATCATGTAAAAAACCGTTATTCTCATCTTTTTGTTTCCGCATTTTACTTGGGCTTGCTTTATCAAGTAGCCTGCTTTCTCTGCAAGTACAGACTTTCCGATCTCAATTGAAGTACCAAGAGGTTGGCAGCATGTACCAGGTTCGGTCGCTGACGCAGCAACTAGGCATTGAAATGTTTCAAAAACTTGTTCCCATATTTATTTAGCCCCATACCCACATACAGGACTGGTGGTAGAAATGTATACGCCCAGTTGAAGAATGCGCGCGCGGGCAAACGGCTTATAACACAGCCGCACTGACCGACTGGGAAATAAATCTCAGTTGTTGACAAGTGGTTGACAAATTGCTTAGCAGTGCAATGCAGCAATGTGGAATTTGGTGTGATTCAGGTAATTTTAATTTATTATAGGCACTTTCAGTTAATCATTGATATTACAATTGCGAAAGGGAAAAATAAAAGGGATTTTTTTGTTTACTAATATTATTACAACATGGCATTTTGGAGACCTTATGAAACGGAACAAAACGAAATTTACCATCAATATAATAAAATTGTTTGAGGACATAAATAACTAAAATATGTTGTTGGCCAAATTTTCTACACATTATATACAAATTATTCTAATTATTTTAACTTTAACAGAAAATTTTTTAGGTGCGCCTATGAAATTTTATTGCTAGGCGATTTTATACATGTTCAACTGACTTCGGAAAGACTATATATCTAGAAATCTACTACATACGTAAAAAAATTCGTTCGAGTCGTGAGTCCCAAAAAAAAATTTAGAGGGGTGCCCTGGTTCTTAGCTACTTGATTTGTATTGGCTTAGTGTATCAATTCAACTCAGTGCTTGGTGATGGTGCAACTAGGTGATTTGCTATGATTTGTGATGTGATGATAGTGATTTTTTTTTAATAGATCATGTTTTAAATCAGCATATCGGGAATTTAATTAATTTATTAATTTTCTTATGAAACAAGAAACTTTCGTTCCTGTTTAAAAATTAATTATGGCTTACAAGTACTTGAAAATGGTAAAGTAACATCTCCCATAAAAAATTGCTTATACGATTTCACAAAAACTTACTATTTAAGATCATAACAGATTGCCTAGTGGCACCATCGGTATGGCATTTGGTTCTACAAACGCTTTAAGATAAGATAGATATATTGAAAAAAATTATTCATATGAAGGTTTCAAAGAATTTAAAGCAGTCCCTGGTGTGGCAGCCAGCTGTACCTTTGATATCGAAGCTGCCGCGCGCTGCAGTGCGAAAGCGCTAATGGCAGGTTAAATTTTGTGCAACAAACAACGCACGTGCACAAGATGCACATGATTGGCTTACATTTATGCTTAATTTTCTCGAAAACAGCAGCATTTAGAAAATCAGTTGCTTAATAAAAGTTGCTCATTTCTGTGGCCTCTATCACCCTTTCAAGCATCGCACTTATTTCAGAAACACTCTGTATATAAAATATCATCATAGGAATGATATGATCTTCTGTATAGGCTTACTACAATGTTGAACTAAATAATATGTCTTTCACTTATACAAAATGTTTTTCATTAAACAAATAAATCTCTACTGAAGAAAATTTTCTTCATTCAAGGTTATTATTAGAGCGCATATTTTTAGTACAATTTCGTGGTACTATGGGCACAAAGCGTCCAGGCAAGAGCATTGTATTTCGATTGTAAGTGATTTGCCACTTCATATTAATAATAACGTGTAGTTTTCGCACGGTCCGCCAATTCATTGAATTGGATCTTCTTTTGTTTGGATAATTACTGAGGACTTTTCTATGAAGTCATTTCTTTAGCGTGCTTATACATTTTGTATCAAGGGGTACGCATATGACTGCATTTGATGAGAACTTAGAAAAAATTACCTTTCAATTAAAATAAATGCACCAGATCTAATAATAAAAAACGAATAATTAAAAAATGTATAAATTTTTTTGTTACACTTAATGTTTTTGTAACAATAAATCTGTATCTAATGAGGAAATATCAAAATTAATTACAGGGGATAGTCTAGAAGTCAAAAACTTACGGGGTAAAGAATGGTATATTTTAGCGTTGCTCCAGTTTTTTTTTTTAGTTCTAGTTTTAGTTTAGGTTACATGCTTCAACTTGTTTTCAAGTAGAAGAGACAAATAATTATACGGAAACCTTAGAAGTTAAAAATACTGTATAGTCTGCTATCCCGAGGCTTTTTCTCAGTTTAGGAAACACTGAAGAAAACATTCTTATCCAGATTTAGACGAATAATTCCCACTCGCTTAACTGACGACGTCTTTCTTAACAAAAATATGACGAAGCACCCCCTGAAAGGCACCGATACAATATTTATTGACATTTGGTAATTATTAATCGATAATTATTTCGCTTAGCGAGCCTTATATAGGCGCCTATAGAATGCTAGAGATATTAATAATCTTTGACAGCCGCGAATACAAAGGGTGCTCTGGATGTTCGTTGTGCACGTACGTTTTAATTCAATGCACTGGTTTTGGTCGACCACTAGCGCCATTTTGAGCAATGTCTAGGCATTTAGTTCCAGTTCCCAGCAAAATATTTGTTTAAAATATAATTTTATTTTAAATTTACACAGACGAAAACTGTTTATTTTTTTCCTAAAAATATTACAAAATGATAATGCTTAGATTTTTCTTTTAAAAATGCCAGTGATGATCTAGTGTGTAAAATTACAATTCAGGTGTCGTAAATACACATATATAGAAAATGTAAATTTACATGTCGAGTGAATTCACAAAATGTGTGAAATTACATGTCTAATGTAACTTTAACTTTATCATGTAATTTTACATAATGTCCCGTGGTGTCAATAACTATTGATTTAGTGTATCAAGCAGTTTAGGTGTCGTAAATACACATATATCGAAAATATAAATTTACATTTTGGATGAATTACACAAAAAGTGTGGAATTACATGCTTAATGTAACTTTACTTTTATGATGTAATTTTACATTATCCCTTTGGGTGTCAAAATAAATATTGATCTAGTGTGTAAAATTACAATTTAGGTCTCGTAAATACACATATATCGAAAATGTAAATTTACATTTTGAGTGATTTACACAAAAAGTGTGAAATTACATGCTTAATGTAACTTTACATTTATGATGTGATTTTACATTATCTCCTGTGGTGTCAAAGTAACTATTGATCTAGTGTGTAAAATTACACTTTAGGTGTTGTAAATACACATATTGAAAATTTAAATTTACATGTTGATTAAATTCACAAAATGTGTGAAATTACATGCGTAATGTAACTTTACTTCTATGACGTAATTTTACATTATCTCCCGTGGTGTCAAAATAACTATTGATCTAGTGTGTAAAATTACAGTTTAGGTATAGTAAATACACATACATCGACAATGTAAATTTACAAAAGTGTGAAATTACATGCTTAATATAACTTTACGTTTATGATGTAATTTTATATTATCTCATGTGGTGCTAAAATAACTATTGATCTAGTGTGTAAAATTACAATTTAGTTGCTGTAAATCCACATATACTGAAAATGTAAATGTACATGTGGATTGAATTTACAAAATGTGTGAATTTACATGCTTAATGTAATTTTACATTTATGATGTAATTTTACATTATATCCTGTGGTGTCAGAGTAACTATTGATCTAGTGTGTAAAATTACATATATCGAAAATGTAATAAATTTACGTTTTGGGTAATTACACAGAAAATGTAAAATTACATGTTTAGTTTAACTTTACACGTATGATGTAATTTCACATTACCTACTGTGGCATCAAAATAACAATTGATCTAGTGTGTAACTTTACAAAAAATATTTATAAGTAGACTGGGATTTAGACAAACCACTGGCTATTTTTTTAAAACAAATTGTAATATCGTGGATTCGTCGGTACGTTTTCGTTGCATCGACAAAGAGTGTAGGTTGATTCGGAACGAAGGGTGACGCCAAAGGACTGTTTTAAAGGGTTGAAATCGGTGAAATAAGGGAGAGCCACCCCTAGAAGACTAATTAGTAATCAAAGTGTGACAAAATTTTCGATGAGGAGAGCTCAAAGTAGAGAAATTCCCTTCATTATTAATCTTTATCTCGATGTGGGATTTGACAATTATAAATGAAAAATTATGAATTCGAGTCGATCTTAATGAGGGTCGATGGTAGGTAATCAAACATCAGGCAGACGGAAAAGAACCCTTAATATTTCATAACATCCGAAACCGAATCGCCTTCGTAAGTCGCAATAAGCGGTAATAATGTTTTAGATATAAATCTGTTCTCTTTACTAATTGGCTATTTTTCCAACAAAGAAAGCACGAAAACTATGGCACAAATAAAAATCTGTCAAAAATACATCACTATCACTATTAGGCGACAGTTATACGAAGTAATTAATTCAATCCGACTGCAATACTGGTTATAGTAAGTGAATTGAAAAAATAATAAAAAAATCTTCTTCATATGAAAATGTCAGCACGATTTATTATAATTGCCATAAATCAAAACTACTTTTACTTCTTGATTTATTGAAATTGAAGTAGTCTATATATTAGTGAGAAAGAATAACTTTCTTTACTTTGAAATAATGTGAATTTTAACACCACAAATATGTTTAAAATCTATTTACATCAATCTAAAGTCATATTTGAATAGTGACTGCTTACTTCTTGATTTATTGATGTTGAAGTAATATACAGGGTGTTTCTGAAATAAGGGCGTTCCTTGAAAAGGGCGATAGAGGGCATGAAAATGAGCAACATTTATTAAGCAACTTATGATCTGTTTTCGAGAAAATTAATTAAGAAAATTAACCATAAATGTAAGCCGACCCTGTGCATCTTGTGCATGTGCGTTGTGTGTTGCAGTATTACATAGCCGGGATATAACTTTCAATAACTATTTCAGTCATAAAAGTCATCGTGACAGATTAAGGACAAATAATTCTTGTATTTATTTTAATTCATTTCAGCCGTTTAAATTGTTTTTTAGTACTAAATATTTGGTACATTTGGAATAAATGCCGTACTAATTTCTTTAATAATTAATTGTCTCTAATATATTTTATTTTTCTCGGTTGAACTCTTTTCCCAGTGTGGATTAGCTAGCAAAAATAATGATTTACTTTTAATTACTGGAAGAGTATGTGATTGGAGCATCAAACGAGTGTATTTTTCCAGGACTTCGAGTGAAAGGGGTCGCGATTCGCAGATCTTAATAAATATCCGATCCGTAAGTCTAATTGAAAGGAATTTATATTGAAATATTCTCCCGTATTACTCCATTAATTGCAACTTCAGATACTAGTTTATTATTAGATTTTCAGATACCGCCGTCGTTCCCCCTCCCTCCCAGCCTCGGCGTTAATTTAATAAAATCGGGGATAATTCCGATTTCGGAATCGGATGTGAAATTTTCTTCCGATACCTTGAAAATCCGCTCTAATCCGTTTATTTCTACCCTGTCCTACTCAACCCGCACGATCGAATATTCCACATATCTTCGCTAATTCAATATCCGGCAGACGAGACTGACAACCTTATGAAATTTATTGTTCTTGCAGAGCGTATTCTTTTGTCTTACCACACTGACTACCACTACCACATCAATCTCAAACTTATTCTCCGTCCTTGTGGAAAAGCATTACTCACACGGAGAAAACTGCTGCTGTATTGTCAATGACAGGTCTATATTTTCTTTATTTCAATACATTCAAATGCATTTAAACCAGGTTGAACCACAATCATAATATTTCGCAACGTTAAAATGAACTTTTCTTTAAATTCGTGATCTTTGTGCTATCGTACTTTGTTACATTATAACCACATTTAGATTAACTCCACAAAAAATAAAATACAATGTCTTCTATCGTATCTGAGTTCGTCTTTCGGTCCTGCTTTCCTTTTCTTTCTCAATGTATATGTGAAAAAGCGGAACTACAGTGTTCAGGTGAGACAAAATCAACTAACATTTGTATTGAAGCTAGAAGTTATTAGTATCTTTCTTACATGTATTCAAAAACTTATCGAAAAGTTAATTCTTGTGCTCAAAATATATTTAATTCTGACACGATACAGTATAAGCCATTGACAGTTACACTTATTTTATTATTCGGGATACATAGTCCAACTAAGTGGGCCTTTAGATCGCAATTTTGTTCAACTTGCCTGAATTTTTGATATACCTAAGTTAGTTTGAGATATATAATAACAATAAGTGACAATAATTTTTTTCAACCCTCCAGGGATGAAAAAAGATAAAATAAAGGGGTTTTTCAAGATAACTCAAAAGGGGTAAGTGCTACAAAAAAAAAAGTTTCTTATAAACGTTGTAGGGCATAAAATTCTACATAAAAATGATCTACTGACTTGTAGTATTAATATTAACAGTTAGGGAGACTAGAAGTTAAGGGATGATTTCAGAAATTTAAAAAATCTTAACAAGCAGAAAAATGAATAATAATAATAATATCTCTACTCCTCATTCTAACTACGAGAATTAGCCCAGAAGTCGGAGACTTGTGCGGGAGAGGAGGCGGCATATTATTATTAAGCAGGCCGCATTTACGCTCAGGAACGACTTATGTTGGTAGGCCCTAATCACCATTCAGTGCAGGAATGAGGGAAACTTGGAAAACCTCATTAATTAGGGGGGTGGTCAAATGCCAACCGGTGTCAATCTCTCACATTGACCCAAGCCAACATTCTTCCACCCTACCATACCTGGACAGAGGGTGCCAATCCTCCGTACAAGCATAGCTAATGTCCGCTATTGAATGAAAGAATTTTATCATTTGTTTTTCAATCTACTCTAAAAAATGTTAACTATTTGTTCAGAGAAATAGACATATTTCTTAATTTTTAATAAAAAAGATAACAATTTCACAAAGCGAACGTGATTTTTTTATCTTTGTCGAAAAACAAAATTTCCAAAGCAATTTTTTGTTATTTTATCTCGAATAGCATAGAAAAAAAATTGTTTTAGCGTTAAATCATAAAAATTAACCATTAAAAAATTTAAATTGATGTCTTTTTATTATATACATCAAACTGACATATCAAAAATTCAGGCAAGTTGAAAAAATTGCAATTCATAGGCCCATTTCATTGGACTATACAGCAATAGTGTAATTACAGTTATTTCAGTTTTATACGAATTTAGTACTTTTTGACAAAACTGTACCTGTAATTATAATAATCTATCACTAAATTATCATTTAAACTATATTAATTTAATTTTTTAATTCAACACGACTACCATTAAGGTAATTATCTTAAAGTTATATTTTAAAATAGTGACGCAGTAATAGGAGCTGTCAATTATTTCCAAAATTCACCATAAGAAATACAATTTTATCTCATCAATTACTTTTCATCATTAAATTCGTAACAATTCCAAAAGACTTCTATATCTGATTCAACAAAATTATTAGTTTAATTTCCGATGGTAAACCTATATTTACAATAATTATAACAATATCACTGAAATACTTAAGGTACATTTCGTAAAAATATATCTATATTTCGAACATTTAGTGTTACATTTTCTTCTAATTTGTAAATATCACTGATGATATTCGACATAAACTGATGAAACTTGGGATAGTGGTTTAAATAATTGTATCAACTGAATTAATCGGTATTGTGTCAAATAATGGTGGAGCTGCTAGGATATCCTGTCACTAACCATAGAATTTCGATTCCAGTGAATATTTTGCAAAAAAAGGTATATTTTATTCGTGAAAACGAGATACTTTTGTTGTAAATATTACCTTAAATACAATGTTGTCAAAAATTGATCAAAAAATTGCATAGAAGTTATTATACTTTTTTAAGAGATATTCTCTGCAATATCCGCACCAATAATTTGGTAAAATACATTTATTTTTTTGTGAAACATGGGGATATACAATTATGTTCGATTTGTTGAACTGTATTTTAAATTTAAAAAAAATCAAAAACTGTCTATTTTTCGAATAAAATGTACAGGGTGATTCACTATATTCTGACCCCCCCCCTTTAACTTTTTTTGTCTAACAATTACAAGATATCTTATATTTTCTTAATAAAAAAACCTCCTTTTCGGTTTTAAATAGTATTTCGCTTATTGTTAGAGATGAACCCTACAAACCTAGTATGACTATGCTCGACAGGGAACGTTTTAACAAAAATGTAAAAATATACAGGGTGTTCCATTTAAATTGACAAAGTTAACATCAGCGGCCATTTTGTTTGGACTTCAATTGTTTTTCAACTATAATTTTCGAAAACTTCATAAAAAATCGTGCAACTTTTGTATTTCACATTTTTTATAACTCTTAAAACAAAAAAGTTAAAGAAGAGGGTCAAAATATAGTGAATCACCCTGTACCTACTGTAAAAATATTTATGTAGTCTAAAGTCAATATCTCAGGCTGTCGCATTAAAGGAATCAAGTAGTCATAAATGGTGAACATAATTAGAAAAACAAAAGCTTTTAAATTACTTGCTAATAATTCTTACTGTTTTATCCCTCCCAAATATTTAACTACCCTGTATAACAAATTTTAAGCCTTTGGACTTGATTCATCAGCACTTGTTTCCAAATATCTAAAAGTATTTCTGTCTGTAAAAACTATTAATAGTTATACAGAGCTTAGCTGCCTGAATTAATTAGGTATTAATTTTAATTTGTCATCAATATTTAATAAATGACACAGCCTTAATCTTGATATATGTAATTTGATTACTAGCGGTAGACCTTTCTTTTACTTAACTTCTTTTAATTGTGAAGATTCCTTTTTTAAACTTTCTTATAATTAAATACGTAGTTTATGTATTTTCTTGTAATAGTGGTATAATATTTTTTGTGCACTGTTGGTAAAACAATTTCTTATACAAACTCATTCAATATTCAGATCAATAAATAAATGTATAAGGATAAATGAATCTTTCACATTATTTACTTCTTTTAATACTCAGAAAAATATTAATGTAGCATTTGACAATTTGAAATTATTATTTCTTATTTTTGTGCCGTATGTAGTTTTGTGTAAATATTATCTGCTATTTACACTATTCTTAACTAGAAAACTTCTTGCACTTTTTTAGTAAAAGGAAAAAACAACTGCGCCTCGTTGTCTTAACTTCATCTTCACTGAAATTTCAATTACAACTGTTTTTAATTCGATTGAGTACTTCACACAAACAAATTTCATTTCACACGTACACCTACGTAAATTAAAAATTAACCTAGGGCAGCCAAGCCAACACGAAAAAAACTTCTGCATCAATAATATCCGCCTTCATGTCCAACATTTTCGCACACGCGAACCTATAGCAACAAATTACTCGGATTTCGTATTAAAATTTCACATCGAACAAATCGCCGACTTGTATCGTTTCACTTCATTACGACACGATTTGGAATTATACAATGTTTTACATTTAAAGAGTTAAAAAGTACTTACGGCTACAATTAAATAGAAAGATACTCTCCTAAGAATGCCTCGGTTAGCAAAATGTTAGACGAGTACTTTATTTTGATATAGATTGTATGTACCTGTAGCAGTTCTATAAGCTGTGTTCCAAAGAAGTCAGAACTTTTCACAAGTAAGTACTTCTACTGAGGTCATCTATTAGCAATTACATGCGTTGGAAAGGTGGATCCTTCAGTGATGTATTTTCAAAATTTCATGATATTTGGACGAATAGAAGCTGAGTTATCGCGGCTAAAGTAACAGTATGTTTGTGTCATCGGTACAAAAATGATCATCGATCAAAGAGGTAATATTAAGTTTTTTTTAACTACTCCAAATTCTTGGAAATACTGAAAATTGTCACTAAGGAACATACCTACTCATGAAAATAAGCAAAATTGAGTTTTTGGTTTATTTTTTCCTCACGACGTTTTGCTTTGTAGATTTTTTTGCAAATAACAGTATATATTAGGATTAAAAGTGTTACCTACTTTTTGGGGTGCAAATTTGGTATTTGCGAAGCGAAACGCAAAATTGCGAGGCAAAAAAGACACTTTAAATCCGAATTAAACATGCTATTTTTTTCTCCAACAGGAAACCCCCATTTAATCATTAATTTCTCCTTTGAATTTATTCAAACCAAATTTGGATAATAAAGCAAAGTAGGTAAGTAGGATACATCGATGTAATCATGGATACTTTGTCAAATATTAGTTGCCATATTGCTAATTGAGTTCATTTGCAATTGTATGTGGTTCAATTTACTGAAAACTTTGTAAAAATGGAATCTAATGAAGATAAGGGTATACGTGAGGAGATATTGGAGTGTGTGAAAGAGGTTTCTTTGAATCTTGTCCCAAAGAAATCTAGAGAAATTTATGAATGTGTCTACCAACGTTTTATGGATTGGTGCAAAGAAAAAACAATAAGTTGTATTAAGAAGATGTGGTCTTGGTGTATTTCTCAAACTTAGCAAATAAAATGACGTCGTCAACGCTTTGGCCACAATATCCAATGTTGCGGTCAACGTTGGATATAGGTAAAGAAGGGATTCAAAGTTGCGTGCTTTTCTCAAGAGACAAAATTAGGAATATGTACCAAAAAAAATCGCGAGTATTTACAAAGTGGCAAGTTGATTGCTTTTTGAATAGTGCACCTGATAATTTATATTTAATGATGAAGGCAAACGCTTTAAAAATAAAAGAACAAAATTTTTAAAAAGCTTCTTTATAAATCGTCCTAATATTGGGGTTGCAGGCGCATACCGTTCTGATGAATTAGTCAACTTAACAATTGAAGATGTGAAATCCGCCTTAGTTATAAAAATTTCCAATACCAAAACCAACAGACCACGTTCTTTTACTGTGCTGGAAGATAATTATTTAAGTTTTTATCGAAAATATGTTACTTTACATTCGCCCGGATTGGTAAAGTCAACATTAGAGACTTCTGACAGTTAAAAAACGTCATAATTTTGTGACAGTTGGAGAAAAAAATATTTTTTTTCTACAAACGTCAAAAAATGACAAGGTTTGCGCATTGACAACAATATGCGAAGTGACACTTTTTTTCGGATTCTTACGTTACCATGACACCGTGCGCAAAATACTTCGCGCACTAGGGTGCGAAGTATTTCGCACACTGCATGTAAATTAATAAGAGTTTTGTATTTCAATCTTTGAAAAAATGAAGCAAAACTCCAAATTATTATTTATTTTTAAATAAATAACAATTAAATACTTTTAAAATAATGATATAATTTTACAATAACTTTAGTTATTATTTACAATATTAACATTAATCGTACAACCAGTACACAAACCAATATTTATTCCTAAACCAGATAATTCAGGTTCAGCTCGGGTAATTGGGGTTTTGGGGGTTGAAACACTACTAATTTTTGAGGTAGAGGTGATACCATGTGATCCTGAAATTTCACAATCTAAAATTTTATTTGATATTTGAATCTTATTATTGATAGAATCTTCCACGTATCCTTCGGCCACGGTGGAAGATTTCCATCCCCCGTGTCTGTTCAAACTACATATATCACCCCCAGCATTAGCAAGAAGCGTGGCCGAGGTTCTCCGAAAACAGTAAAAAAGCATCAGAATTTGGTAATTTTAAGTATTTTGCTATTAAGCTGGGCATCCCTCCAATAGAATTTATTCCAACAACTTGGTTAATGCATCTCTTATTTTGATACTTCAAAAACAATCGGCGACTGCTAGCATAACTTGGACGAAGAGCCACGTATTTTCGGTAAATATCGATATAATCTAGATTCGAAACCGTAAAAATTCGTTGTATATTCGTTTTTGTATCCGGTACTTTCACAATCAAGATGGAACCTTTATCTTCTATGTCATCGACACTCATTTTAGTGAGTTCTTCACGGCGGCAAGCACCAGAAATACCCAATATTAAAACGACCTAAAAGGATATGGATATTTAGTAATTAAAAATACATATAAAACACTGATTAAAAATATACCTTAGCCATCAAATATATTTCATCATCTGCCTCTCTTATGAATTGATTTACTTCTTCTCGAGTTAATACCTTGGATTTCTTAGGGTTGTGTCCAACTGACAATTTTTTCAAATATGGAACCAACTTGGTAAATTTTTTAATATCTACGTTTTCCTTAGCATTAAGTGTTGATTTTAGCATAGAATATACTGCCCATAATGTGGAAGGCTTCACCTTCTTGGATCTTTCTGCAAAATATGCTAACAGCACATTTTCGGATGCTTTTCTTGCTTTATTTGTTTCACACCACTCCTTAAATTGCCGATATGCATTTTCATATTGGCGCTTCGATTTTTCCGGTAAAAGATTTGAAGTTACCAAATTGGCCGCATCTGCCAAATTAGGTGGGGTACTACTTAGTTCATCGTCACTAGCAATTTCCATTATTTTAAATAATATCTGGCACTTAAAAATTGAAGACGCGAGCACAAACGTCACTTTAAAATAATTATTATTGTTGTCAACAACAGCCACTTTGTTTCCATAGTAACAGTGAAAATTTGATTAGGAAAGACATTTTAAGCCAGCTCAACACTATTTTCTATAATAAATTAGGCATTTTACTTATTTATAATATTTTTAAGAGATAGATTTTGACGTTTGTAGAAAAAATATTGTTTGCATCTCGTGCGCGAACTACTTTGGTGGTCTCGAATAATTTTTTAACTCGGCTTCGCCTCGTTAAAAAATTCAATTCTCGATCACCAAAGTAGCATTTCGCGCACTAGATACAAAAATAACTATTTAATGATCTACTGGCTTACCAACAAGACATGAAGTAAATTTTTGTAGCCGCTGACTCTACCGAAGATGTGTATGTAACTCGTAGTTTTCATCAGCGTTTCCATACGTTATCACAACGTCCACTTCGTTGTTACATTGTTATATTTTAGTGTTTATTAGCATTTATTAATACACACACAACAGGTATACACACTGTCTTCTCACAAAAAAAAAACACAATTAAAAGTAAAAAACTAGTATAAAATAAATTACTTCACTCAAATATTTAACTATACCTACGGTATATTGTGACATTCCCCCTGTTTTCCTTGTGGCCCTCATCCAGTGATTTTTTTCAATCGTTTTTAGAAGCTGTTCCTCAGCATTTAACATCTCGGGCAATGGGTTATTGATTCGATGACAATGATGGCCTGTTTATTACCGCTTTTTTTCAGCCGCTGAAAATTTTCGGACGACGTACCGTATCGACGGCGAAAATCAATTGATTATATCCGTTACTCGTTTCAGGAACAGGTGTCCGTCAATTGTTTCAAACGGCAGCTGTCGTCGACGACGATCCGATCGTCAAACACATCCATATGAATATTGCAAAAACGCTCCTATTTCGCATTGTATCATTAAATGCGTGTATTAACCTGGCAAGCTAACTTCAGCCATCTCTAAAAACCAGTGGGCGCATATTTTGTTCATATTTTAGTGTTAATTTGCACCACCAAGTTCAATTCGAGTACTATTGAATGCTATATTTTGCCATTTTGAAAAAAAAAATATTAAAAAATGTTTAAATTCGATTGTTACTGCTCTGAATTAGTCTAAAAATGACACTTCAAAACACACTAATCACATTACAATGAATTTAAACGATATTAGTAATTTTTTGTATTATTAATATTCATGTGGGACCCTAGGACGATAAAAAATCGACAAAATCAATAGTTTTTTTGCCTTCACACTATATTAAAAAACAAATTAAAAATATATTTGCTGTTAAATCGGATAATCGCTGTTAGTTCCTCTTCAATTTATCATTAGCATTGACAAAACTCATTTTGTCCTTTTATTTGTGAGTTAGAAATTTTGCTAGCTTTAAAACAACAAAACACTTGCGTAAAAAATTTGTTATTCTACAACATTATCTGCATCAGGAAAACGGGATTTGTTGCTACCTTGAAGACTGATTAACAATATAACAATATAAACTTACCTAGAACCTATAATTTTTCAAAATGAGAAAAGTTACATGAGTACTAATCTATGTATAAAATAAAAATTTGTTCTTTGTTCAATATGTATACTCATAAAGGATACAGCCACGATTAAAGTGTCAGTTATATAGCTTCAAATACACTAACAAATTTTGTGATTGTTTTCTATGGAGTTTTTGACGTAAAAACTACTTTGACTAGAAAACTACAGCACCAACAAATTGTTTAAAAGATGTAGCTATAGAGGGTGTTTGTAAATAAGTGCGAACTATTTTAGGGGTAATTGCCGAAGTTATTTTGTGAAAAAAAGTTCATATAAACGTTGGTCGAAATATGCTTCGTTTCCGAGATACAGAGTGTTTAAATTTTAATTTTTTATTTATTTTTATTAAATATTTCAAAGATATTGACTCGAAATTTGAAAAACGCTTTGGAGGGATAAATCTGCATTTTTTGGGGTGATCCGAATATTTGCACTACTTCAAATAAAGGATTAAGAAAACCTACAATAAAATACGTTTTATTCTTTCTTCAAAAACGGTGCATCCTACGAAAAAAATTGAAGAGACCAACTTATTAAAAAATATCAAAACGGGAAAAGTCAGTGGCGTACCATTTTTTTAATTAATACAGTTTGTGGCATTCTCGCACGAACGCCACTGGTGCAAGTAGAAATATTCGCAACACCCCAAAAAAGCACATTTATCCTTCCAAAGCGTTTTTCAAATTTCAAGTCAATATCATTAAATAAAAGTAACTTAAAATTTCAAGTTGTCAATGTTAGAAAAAGTAATTTAACGAAATGAATGTATTTTTAAATATTACAAAAGATGTGAGTGTTAACCTAAGTTGTGTCTGTAACCAAGGGTTGTCAATAAACAAACAATATTTTTTGAGTTGAAATCACGTTGAAATCCTAAAACCAAGACTGAAAAAATGGAAAATGTGGAAATTCCATCTGAAATTTTAGAAAAAGCTATTGCGGCTACTGCAGGCGTCATTCCGGAGAAATCAAAACCTATATACAACAAATAACTAAAGGAGTTTAAAGATTGGAAAATCAAAGAAGGGGTGAAAGGCGTAAATGAAGATGTCTTGTTGGCTTATTTTTTCAATTTAAGTGAGAAATTAGCTCCGTCCATGTTGAAGTCAACAAGAATAGTGAAATTTCTAGAGACTAGTGGTATTTCTAAAGTCTAAGCACAAACATTTTCAACCAAAAAATCCAAGGTCTTAGAAAGAGAAGAAATCGAACAATTTTTGCGAGAAGCCCCCTAGACGAAGATCATGTTATGAATAAGGTAGGTTCTACTGAATAGTTTAACTGAGTTATATTTATTAAATTTGTTGTTTTTAGGTGGCATGGATATTAGGAGTTTTGGCGCTTGCCGTTGCGAGGAATTGACCCATCTAAGCATAGACAATATAGAGGACAAAGGGCAGTATATCCACATCATGATTTCAAATACAAAAACGAACAAACCAAGAAGCTTCGCTGTGTTAAATGAAGGATTTTGTGTTAATCCAGTTGAATTAATTAGAAAATATTCTAAGCTAAGGCCTCAAAATGTGCAGCATAAAAGATTCTTTTGCAATTTTCAAAAGGGAAAATGCACACGTCAATGTGTTGGTATTAATAAGCTATCGAAAATCCCTAATGTTGCTGCGCGATTTTTGGGTTTGACAGATTCTAATTTACACACGACTTGCGTCGCGCATCTGCAACTCTCTTGGCCAATACTGGAGGGGATATTACAACACTCAAACGCCACGGTGGATGGAAGTCATCTACCGTGGCAGAAGGTTATATAGAAGAGTCAATTAGCAGCAAAATTGATATTGCTAAAAAGATACAGAGGGTGCAGACTCCTGAAGCAAGCACAAGCTAAGGGGCAACCGGTTCTATAAATTTACCACAATCACAAAATGATTCCAATAATCCTTTGGCATCAAATTACGGCTTTACCATAAAAGTTAATGTTAATATTAATAAGTAGGTAGATTGTAAGTTTGTAGCATTTTAAATTATTTGTTGACTTATTACTATTTCAAATTGGTTTTCTAATAGAAACTAGAAAAATAAAACAAACATTTGTCTTTTTATGATTTCTATAAGTCATTAAGGGGTTATAAGTAATAACTTACTAGTGACTTATAACTTATAACTCACTAGTGACTTATAGACCACATTATTCCTCTAAAATCAAAGAAATTATAGTATCATTATATACAAGAGTTGAATAAAAGCGTTTACTGCTATGCTTAAAGTCCTATTTTTTGATTTTTCGCCCCATTTTGATGTAATCAATGCTTTGCTAATACACTTACGGCAACAACTTTTTTATTTTTAAATAATGTATCACCATATTTCGAGTGACGTAGTTGCTTTGATAAAAGACCTATTTACGTTTTTTTAAATGAAGTTTTTAACGTAGCAACAAATTATGTTTTTATCTTTTTCGGTTACTTTTGATACCAAAATTTCGATATATTTCCGACGCAGTAGATAAAAAGACAAATGAATTTTGTCTATTTTTTTCCTATCAGCGTAATAGGCTAGCAGCCACCTTTTTCCTCGAAAAAAGTTACAAAACAGGAATCGGTGGCACAAATTACCAACAAAATGTGTCGTTTGGTGGCTGTTAAGGTTGGCTTTGCCAGGACAACTTTATAAAATTGTATTTGCAGCTTGTAACGCAATACGGAAACTATGCCCCTGCTAGGTAGGTGTCCCTTATCTGGGCCGATTCTGCTTATGGCGTTTATAGTTTTTTTCTCATAGAAAATCCAGCTTACACAGTAGGATTGCCGTGCGATAAAAAAATTTCTCGGTAATTTCAGATCTGCCAAGCGAATCACAAAGTTATCAAGTAACGTAAGACATTGTTTTCGTCTCGCGGAGCTATTTTGTCATGTACTCGTGTTCAAAATCGTTTTCTCTAGAGAAGCTTTAAATATTTGTCTGCCACATGGCCTCGTAGCCGGAGGAGGGTGGTTTTTTATTAATAAATAACCAATAAGTCTCGAAAAGTTGTCGTCTCGACGTTCAAGTGATCGGAGCCATATGGTTTGTATTAAGAACTGATATGTTTATTGTGGGTTTTTGTATATTCCACGTATGGGGTACGTTTCAGGCAACCGGCGACGTCTAGTTCACCTTTAGAGACAGGCACAAGGCCGGGCTTGTGTTATTTTAGTTTTTAACGGAGGTAAAATACGTGAAAAGCATAATAAAAACACCGGTTTCTCGGAAATCCTCAGTCGGTCGCATTGACCAATCGAGAATTGTTTTATTATGTAGGTCAAATGAATAATAGATTATAAACATTTTTTTATTAAATTGATGTCATACAATCGGCAGACGTGATGTTATTTTCAACATTGTTGGACGTAGAAATCACTTCTAAGACGTTGTTTTAGATATTTTTGTTTTTTATTCTACTCCGCCTGGGATATTTTAATAAATAATATTAACAATACGTTAGAATTTTTAACACAAGTTCATCAATCTGCATAAAAAAACAACATAATTACATTTTGATTTGCCAGTAACAAAATCATGTCTGTCATATTGAACCCAATAAAAAAATATGTAAAAGTAATTTTGGTTACAAATATTCAAGATTGGACTTGGTATAGTCCTTCCGAAGTCAATTGAATATGCAAAAAACGTCTGGTAATAAAATTAAATCAGTTTCATAGGCGTCCCTAAAAAATATTTTTGCTAAAGGTAAAAAATTATAATAATTTGTATATAATGTGTAGAAAATTTCTATTATACGTTCATTTGGCCAACAACATATTTTAATTATTTATATCCTCAAACAATTTTATTACATTGATGGTAAATTTTATTTTGTTCCGTTTCAAAAGGTCTCCAAAATGCCATGTTGTGATAATACTAGTAAACAAAATATCCCTCCAATTTTAATATGAATGACTGATAGAAGGTGCCTGTAATAAATTAAAATTGTCTGATTCACACCAAATTCCGCACTACTGCACTGCACTGCTGGGAAATTTATTAACCACTCATCGCCTGCTGTGATTTATTGCCCAGAAGCCCAATACAACTGTGCTCGTTTTCCTCTGACCGCGCTCGCATTCTTCAGCTGGTCGTATACATTTCTACCACCCGCACGTTTAGTTCGACCAGACCTATATATGGGTATGGCTAAATAAACATGGGAACAAGTTTTTCAAATATTTCAATGTTGAGTTGCTGCTTAGCGACCGAGCGTGGTACATACCTTGAAATTATAGGTTCTTCAATTGACCTCGGAAAAACATAATATTCTTTTTTTAGTTAGCAATTTTCGAAATATAATAATACAAACTACTAAATTACTAGGTATAGCCGGTCGATAGCCGCACGGTTTAAGGCGTCAGTACTTAAATCGATGTGTCGATCTGCCCGGGTTTCGAATCCCGCGGCCGGTAGACCGTAGATTAGCTATGCTCGTACGGAGGATTGGCACCCTTTGTGCAGGTATGGTAGGGGTGAAAGAATGTTGGCTTGGGTCAATGTGAGAGATTGACACCGGTTGGCATTTGACCACCCCCCTAGTTAATGAGGTTTTCCAGGTTTCCCTCATTCCTGCACTGAATGGTGGTTAGGGCCTACCAACATAAGTCGTTCCTGGGCGCAAATGCGGCCTGCTTTCGTGGTTAGGATGAGGAGTAGAGATATTATTATTATT
>NW_019417087.1:539477-547972 GCF_000390285.2 Anoplophora glabripennis
TTATTGTTATTGTTATTGTTATTGTTATTGTTATTGTTATTGTTATTGTTATTGTTATTGTTATTATTATTATTATTATTGTTATTATTATTATTATTATTATTGTTATTATTATTATTATTATTATTATTATTATTATTATTATTATTATTGTTATTATATCATGGAAAAAATGAAATATCATTTACATAACCTCAGTTTTTTGCAAACTGAAAAACCCTGTATTTTCATGAACTTTGAACATCCTGTATTTCAAAACCGAAGCTTTAAAAGGAACAATTTTTGTTAGTTTGTAATTTTTCACGAAATTCTATTCAACCAATCAATGATCGCATTATCTCAAGCGTAAAAGTATCGGTTTGTCATTGTTCATTGTAAACAAATCACTAATATTGACGACGCCAAAATTTAGGAATTTTTAGTTGACTGTACCAACCGTGCAATGTTGGTTGCCTAAGCTTGGCGGTCACGTGGCTTGTAAGCATTTATGAAAGAAAAACATTATGAGTACGCCACTGAAACTACACACGCCATGTAAAATAACTGGCATGGATGTACGTTGACGAGCAATCGAAAATTAAAGCTATTTATTAATTTTAAAGAAAACGATACAATTTCTTTTTATACTAATACCCTGTGCATCCAAAAGGAAGCATTTCCGGACACATGTTTAAAGTAACTTTGTTTCATTAATTTGTGACATCATCCGGCATTTACGTTAAGCCTTGTTCATACGCGTGCATGTAATATAACGCAAACACGAAAAGTAATATAAGCGCGTTTCAAAATAAACAGGACTTTTTAAAAATAGTTATTTCTATTGAGGCCATCTATTGGTTATTACATGCGTAGGAAAGGTGGATCCTTCACTGATGTACTGTCAAATATTTTATGATATTTGGATAAATAGAAGCGGAGTTGTTGCGTCTGAAGTAACAGTATGTTTGTATCATCGGTACAAAAATTATATTACCTACCTACTAACTGTTTAAAATATCATTATGAATTTTGTTTATCTGGAAATATATTTTCTGCAGTATTTCAATACCAAAAAATGAAAATAGGTATTTAACGAAATTACTACCTAACCTAACTGTAACACCGCTGCAGAATATCTAATTGTCTGAAGTTGACTACATAGGTATTCGGTCATTATTTAAAACATTTTTATCAAAACCTACACATACACTAAAATAAGTAAATACAGTAACACAAAAATTGGCATTGATAAAAAAATGCACAAAACAAATCCGTGCATACGCGTGACAACATTGCCAAACTGTTGTTTATGCGTTGCCAGGCCACGCATAAACTTTGTCTAGGAATATCGACCGCTCCATTTGAATCTTCCAAAAATACTGCTGGTGGTGTACTCTATCGGCAATTCGGAAATTTAAAACTGCTGTACTACTCTCATGGGCGTAGTACCCCCCCCCCCCGCTAATTGTTGCTGCATGCTGCAAGTTTCAAAAAGTGAAAAAATCTAATCAATCTTGTCAGAATCTGTGGTTTACAATATGTTTGTGCTGGCGGGGTTTGTGTTTTGTCTTTTTCAAAGTGAAATTTGTGATTGGGCTGACATAATTTAAAGAAACACCAATTTTTATTATGAAATTACCACCTAACCTAACTGTGACACCGCTGTAGAATATCGGATCATCTGAAGTTGACTAAGTAGGTATTCGTTCATTCTTTAAAACATTTTTAGCAAAACCTACATCATACATTTAAGTAAGTAAATACAGTAACACAAAAATTGGCACTGATAAAAAAATGCACAAAACAAATCCGTGCATACGCGAGACAACATTGCCAAACTGTAGTTTATGCGTTGCTAGGATACGCATAAGCTTTGTCTGGAAATACCGGCCCCTCCATTTGAATCTTCTTAAAATATTGTTGGTGGTGCACTCTATCGGCAATTCGGAAATTTAAAACTGCTGTCCTATTTGCATGGGTGTAGCTAGGAGCCCCCCCCCCCCCGTTAATTGTTGCTGCATGCTGCAAGCTGCAAGTTTCAAAAAGTGAAAAAATCTCTGTATCAATCTTGTCAGAATTTGTGGTTTACAATATGTTTGTGCTGTCGGGGTGTGTTTTGCCTCTTTCAAAGTGAAATTTGTGAATTTTTATTTTTCCAATTCTTTTTGAGTGCAGTTTTCAAATAAAAGCTTAATTAAAATACGCCGGTATAATAAATTGCTCCATACTTTTGGATACCGATAGTATTAATTGCCATAAAAGCGTTGCTGTCATCAACTACACTAATATCAATTTCCTATATACACTTTGTACAGCGTGGGAACAATTTAAATTGTATAAATACCCGGGCCGACATAATTAAAAATGCTATTTTTTCAAGAGCAATTAACGACATGGTATGTGTACGTTAAACACATCCAGTTCGATTGAGCCAACAGCCCGCCTATATCTGTTAAAAGCTATATTCGAAACGATCGACTAAGTATCTCGTTATAAAAAAATATATCTATCTTTCCACAGACGTGCAGTCGGTTCGAATGATTTAAATACAATTTCCTGTGTACCGATAACTGCTTATAGGCCGTCGTACATTTCCAGATGTTCCATCGCAAAAAATACTTAATATATCGATGGCTGGGACTCCGATATGTACATACGTTGGTGGCAACATATGTTGGTTTCGAATGTATAAACTATTTTAAACGATTTTAAACGTAGTTATTGATGTACAGGGTGTCGCTTAAGCCACGCTTTGGGATGACATAGGGCGGAATAATCGCTAGCTTTGCATAGAAAAAAGTAAAGGTCCTTGAGAATTTGNAAAAATATTGATTACAAGTTTAATCTAAGCATATCCATAAGTACATAACGTCTGATATTGACAATTTGCGCAATTAATTTCCAGTTGTCAGTTAAAATTTGAATATTATGTAAAATACTGTTAAATAAAATTTGAAATAAAAACAATCGTAGAAAAAATGTTGCGTGCAACATGTGCAAAAAGCATATTTGTTGCACTTAACATTGTCGGAATCTGTGGTATACAATATTTGGCCAATATGCGGAAAAAATGTTTTTCCAATATGTTTGTGCTGTCGGGGTTTGAGTTTTGTCTCTTTCAATATGAAATTTGTGATTTGACTGACATAAAGGAAAGAAACACCAATTTTTATTTTTCCAATTCTTTTTGAGTGCAGTTTTCAAATAAAAGCTTAATTAAAATACGCCACCATAATAAATTGCTCCATACTTTTGGATACCGATAGTATTAATTGCCATAAAAGCGTTGCTGTCATCAACTACACTAATATCAATTTCCTATATACACTTTGTACAGCGTGGGAACAATTTAAATTGTATAAATACCCGGGCCGACATAATTAAAAATGCTATTTTTTCAAGAGCAATTAACGACATGGTATGTGTACGTTAAACACATCCAGTTCGATTGAGCCAACAGCCCGCCTATATCTGTTAAAAGCTATATTCGAAACGATCGACTAAGTATCTCGTTATAAAAAAATATATCTATCTTTCCACAGACGTGCAGTCGGTTCGAATGATTTAAATACAATTTCCTGTGTACCGATAACTGCTTATAGGCCGTCGTACATTTCCAGATGTTCCATCGCAAAAAATACTTAATATATCGATGGCTGGGACTCCGATATGTACATACGTTGGTGGCAACATATGTTGGTTTCGAATGTATAAACTATTTTAAACGATTTTAAACGTAGTTATTGATGTACAGGGTGTCGCTTAAGCCACGCTTTGGGATGACATAGGGCGGAATAATCGCTAGCTTTGCATAGAAAAAAGTAAAGGTCCTTGAGATTTTGAAAAAAAAAACAACTTATAGACAAGTCATACAGTCCGTACTATATTTGTTGAGATAGAATTGCAAGAAAAGGACAAGCCAATAAAGTTCTGTTATCGGAATTACTGTAACAATTTACCGCGGCAATATTTCAGACTATCTCGATTTCTATTTTAAAAATTTAGGCTTTGAAGTTTTCGGGGGTGCACTTACGAAGTAACATGCCTTCGTAACTGCAAAACACAGTATGCACTGCAAGCTGCCACAGCAAACGCCGTGCCGCCAATGTCTTTCTGCCTCGGGTGTCGAATGAAGTGACGCAGGGGTCTTCTTGGTATTCTATCTCATGAAATTTCGCCTGGACTGGACGCACTTAATTATTCATTGTGCACAGCTAACTGGAAAAAAGTCAGGAAATTAAAAAAAAACTAAATTACATCTCATTAAGGTGTTTGATTTAGAAACTGGAAAAAGGTTTACTTTACATATCTGTCTAATAATAGTGCTGATTATTTTTGATAAAATCTGTACTAGACATTAGCACAGGCGCCGGAAAATTTAGATTGGGTGTTCAAATAACACAAATATCATAAAAAATATTAGGGTGTTTGGGAAATTATGAGCAATAAACTGTGATTCTACTCATAAAAGTAATGGTACCAGTTCCTATGACACTGTTTCGAAGAATTAATATTAACGGAGTCACAAAAGTTCAAAGTTATTTTATAATTAATATAATTTGTCATAAAATATTGCAAGGTAACAGATTTTCCTTTAATTGGGAGACTTATAGTTGGTATAGTCTTTCCGAAGTCAGTTGAACATGTAAAAAAACAGCTAGCAATAAAATTTAATGAGTTTCATTGGCGTCCATAAAAAAGTTTTCTGTTAAAGGTAAAAAATTATAATAAGTTGTATATAATGTGTAGAAAATTTCTATTAGGATGTTCATTTGGCCAACAACATATTTTAATTATTTGTGTCCTCAAACAATTTTATTATATTGATGGTAAATTTCGTTTTGTTCCGTTTCAAAAGGTCTCCTAAATGCCATGTTGTAATAATATTAGTAAACAAAATATCCCTTTTATAATATATAATAAATTAAAATTACCTTAATCACACCAAATTCCGCATTGCTGCACTGCACTGCTACGCAATTTATCAACCTCTTGTCAACAACTGAGATTTATTGCTCAATCGCTCAGTGCAACTGTGTTATACGCCGTTTGCCCGCCCGCGCATTTTTCAACTGGGCGTATACATTTCTACCATGACCACGTTTTGTTCGACCAGACCTGTATATGGGTATGGCTAAATAAATATGGGAACAAGTTTTTCAAATATTTCGATGTCGATATGCTGCGTCAGCTGGTTCTTCAATTAAGATCGGAAAGACTATAACAAACTTTACCTACGAGAAAAATATCTTCCTTATTGGTTTTAAAAAATTTGAAAAAACTTACAAAAAGGACTTCTTGTTCAAAGTTTACCATATATTTCGGAAATAGAGAACAAAAAAGAAATTAATCGTCGTATAGGGCTTTATTGTTTTTCAAAATATGTGCAGTTTGTTACAAGTAAGAAATTGAATCAAATTTTGGAAAATAGACAATCGATAAAAGGTTAAGTATGACAAATATTAAAGGAAAAAAATAACGAAGGTTATAGGTTATAGAACTTGTATCATTAATGTTATGAGTAAAATCATTCCATAATGCTGACGTAAACGTAACTATACCTTAATCTTAAGCCTTGGTATCAGTCTTAACCCCATTTTTATCTTGTCTATAAAAATAAGACCTTAACTGGTCTTAAGACTCTTTAGGTTTCTAGAGCTAGGTTGGGATTTTTATAAATCTGCACATCACAATGTCTATTTTTAACTTCGTAGGGCAAAAATTAAGGCTAAATTACTACTATGTTCGAGCTAGCTTCTTTTATACTCACCATAATGTTTTTTCTCATATTTCCCTACTATAGATAAATTTAAAATAAACTTATTTTATCGAGAAATATTCAAGTTTCAAATTCAATGCAAAAAATACAGTTATTAGTACCTATAGCAGTAATTTCGTTCTGCTGGAACAAACATATGTTCGGTGCAGCATTATATATTGGTTCACTTTTTATATGGAAATAGTAAAATATCAATTTAAATCCTCTGCAAACACATACTAATATTTGTATCAACAAAACTGTTTTATTGCCATTTTGTAAACATCCCCTTTTAAAATTTTATTAATGTACAAAGGATTTCAACAATAACACCCTTGGAAAACATTTTAAGTTTATACAGGGTGTAGGAAGTTTGACTGCCATTACTTCAGCACGAGATAGAGTAATAATAAATGAACAAAAAAGTTGTACATTACAGAGGCGTAAGATTAACTGTTTTCAAAATACAGCGAGTGAGTTTCATCACAACGTGACAACAGCGCGTAACACCACTTGTACACGCGGCAGACTTGTCCTACGGAAAAAATGTAAACCACTATTATTGTGGAACATTTAGTAAATTTCAAGAAAAATTGTTTTCCAGTAAGGTAATATAGTGTAGTGTAGTGTACTGTAGCGCGTTAAGGCCTTAATTGTTTTCTTGGAGATGGCGACCTTACCAATTTACGGTTAAAATGAACTAATGAAGGATCACTTCGAGGGAGTTGGACATGGTGGATTCGGATCAGGTAAGTTTTTAAGTCTGCCATGCAGAATAAAACTAAAAAAATACTGGTTTAAGAAACATTTTTCTTTTAAACACTGTTTGAAACATATTTCAAGGTTTGTCTGTCAAATCACCACCATAAAAACTCGTACCTATTCATTCGACAATAAGTTTCTGCCGCGAACACCCTGTATAAGTACGTTAATTTTTCCCTTTATTCGTGCAGGCCTAATGGCAACGGATTTCCGTCGTATTTATTTGCATTTTTATTCAAATTAGAATAATAAAAAAATAATCAAGCGCCCCGAACGAAAAGTATTAAATGACATCGGCCGTGCCATGCAAATGATTGACAATAAACTGCCGGAAAACAAAAGAAAACCGGCCCGGCCTACTCCCACACGTCTCGGAACCCTCCTCGCTTAACGATCTAATTCAAAAGTCCATTGAAATTGCTTTTTAATACGAATAGGAATGTCGGATCACGCTCGACGCGTAAAAAAACGCGCCAACTTCCAAAAGAAATCGTAAGTCTTTTGTTCCGCTTCCGGCCGTCGCGAGTGGTCCTTCGTCGAGGCCCTCCAAATGGTCAAACTGTATCTAATCATATTTACTCGTCAAAAAAAATCTAATGTTAAATCAATGACCTTGTCGTTGGAAAACACTAACCGTTTGATGCCCTTTAAGTACAAACAGTTGTAGTTAATTTTTTTGGAGATTTTCCTTAAGTTAATTTATTTTTCCCCGTTGTTCGTACACGTATCTGCAATATCATGGTACGCCACTGTTTGATTAATTGCGCGTCACACTGACAAATGAATGATAAGCCACGGCCAACTCTTGTGCCATTTTTCTTCAACTATTAACATTCAAATGTTAACAAAGGCGTGGCACATTAAAACCACTACGCGTTTTAAAAGTTATGGTCGTTCGTTTCAAAATCCATCAGAAAAAGTATGTTACGAAAAATAGCAGATTAATTTTTATAGATATCTGTACAATACCTTCAAATTTTGTAGAAGTTTTTATTACAATCATGAATTTGTACTAGATTTTGTAGACGCATTGTAAAAGTCAGTTTACGTATTTTGGAAAAACGTAGTTTTAAAGATGACTGATATATTTATTATTGAAATTTGCTATCAATGTTTAAATTTTTGCGTGATTCAAATGTTTTGATTAAAATATATTTAAAGAAACATGAGATCATTCAGTACCATTACTCATCGATCGCATAATTATTAATTTTCTGCCGATATTTTCTCTATTATTCTAATCTTATCTGCGGTTTTATTTCATTAAATATTTTACCACATAACAATGGGTTGTTGGTATTTTAAGATTTTTGGTATATTTAAATTTGTTCTATTTAATTTTGGTTAAAAAATAGTCTGTAACATATTTTATTTCCGAAAAATTAAGCAGGCATTGTCAGGAACAAAAAAATAAAGTGCTGTTTCCGTTACGTTAGTTTCTTCATTGGCCTTTTTTATGAAATCGAAAAGATCTTTAGATTTAAAATTAGTTATTTGCCCCTTAAAAATGTTTGAATTTATTTGAGCTGGCTTAGTTAGCTTTAAAATAAAGTAAAAATATGAGAGCAAATAATACAAGATATACTGTGTGTCCCAAAATGATGAAACAAAATTCATGTTTTTTTTTTTTTATTTCAGATTTTTAAAAATCTCTGAAACAGGTCAATTAGTAAATAGAAATTGTCACGTTTCTGCAATATTTTCTATTTTTTTAGCCATGTTTGACAGACCTATAACATTACCGTCGTTTTTTTTAATACACACATAAAATTCACCAGAGTACCTTAGCTATAACGTGAATCGTTTTAGTTCCATTTCATTCGTTGTTAAATTATTTTGGAAAATGTTTAAGTCCATTTAAGCGAAAAACAGAGAATTGAAATTTTAATTATGACTGAAAGAGGAGATAAAATCCGTAGTCAACAGGAGGTATGTGACTTATTTCACCATAAGTATCCAGACCAGAGAATTAGTATAATAATGTACTAGACATTAG